>NW_021779697.1:13880-15384 GCF_005508785.2 Acyrthosiphon pisum | reverse complement strand
CCAATTTTTTTTCTCCCCAATCATATTCATTCCGAAAAATACATTTTCTTCCAAAAACTATTAATCCAAATAAGAAAATGTCAAATAAATAATTCTCCCAATTAGTTTATTCCGAAAATTATTATCCCAATACACATTGTTCCAAAGAAAGTGATAACTGATAACATATTCTGTGATAGCTGATAATGATAACATATAGCTTATACCACGATACCATGATACCAGCATATTACAGTGACACGAATTTTAAAAAAACATCATACAGTGATGCCATGCTAGCGGCACTCGTCCATAGATATTAAAGAATGGATAGGCCATTTACGGGAACGAACATGAACATTTGTTGAGGTTATAGAGGTCTTATCACAAATAGATATATGTATAATTATTGTATATAATTTATGATAAGACCTCTGTCAGAATGAGAAGCAATGATAAAAAACCACAGATATAGATAATAAACTAGATTGCTAAGTAGTGATATGATGTGAAGTTATTATCCGCCATTTTGAGTAGGTCAAATGCATGCCGAAATCCCCCCAAAATTTGAATTCTTGTTTAAAATATTTGAAATGTAATTTTTTCCGTCATTGATATTCATTTTTGTCACAATAAATTATGATTGTATATTTTCAAAAATACATTTTTTGAATAAAATATTTATTTAATATATAATTATTTAAATGTATTATTTAAAGTTTTAAACAATAAAGGAATTATTTGTTAAAACCAGTCTGTTCTTTAACATATATTATATATGTAGATACTAAAATAATCCTCTGGGTTCAAAACACATTAGCATTATCGGCAACTCTTTTTCCTGAAAGTAAAGATTGTTGGTATGTAACAGACATACATGCAAGACCTCACAAAATTAAATTAATTAACCTAATTTCACACACATATTTAAATATAAGATTACACTCTTACAGCAAAATATTAACTTCTTCAATAATGAAGGTGGCTAGCAAAAGACAGAAGCTTCATAAAACTATTCTATTTTATAACATGTAAAAGTATTTATTTTTTATATTGTGTAACATTGTTTTAATTTGTCAAAATACCAATATACCTATTTCCTAGTTAAGAAACTGTTTTATTAAATAAAACAGTATCTACAGAATAGTATTATAATACACTTACCTAATTTATATGTTTATATACAAATTATAAACATAACATAAAATTATTTAATAGATCAACATCAAAATAGTAAACTAATTAGACAACAATAATTTCTAAATTATTTAGCAAACGTCAAATAATAAAATAAATTTGTTACCTTCGCACATTTTAAAATTTAAAATTTAAAAACATTTATTTATTACTGTCTAAATCAGAAATCAGTGAGAACTGAGATATTGGGTTATCAAAATTATAACATGATAAGATACGAATGACCTACTAGTAATGGCGGATGTGTGGCTTCAAACGTTTATACGGTCGGTATAAGGAACCTAGCAATCTAGTTTATTATCTATATCTGTGTAAAAAACAGTCTTTC
>NW_021779697.1:10402-11601 GCF_005508785.2 Acyrthosiphon pisum | reverse complement strand
AAATTTCCATCATTATAACGTCATACATTTAATTTTTTTTCATAAAAGGCCTGTCCGGCGTATAATCTTTTTATGGATGATGAACATTTAATTTCAACAATAGAATCATAACTTATCAAACCATCTGGACTAGCAGTCAAAAAAGGTAAATCATTATCAACAAAGAGCCCACAGCCGGGCCACAGGGTAATATTACTGACCCAAGCTTTAACTCCAAATTTTTTTTTGCCAAAGGTTCATTCTGAATTCCATATCTAAAAACATTATTATTATGACTGAGAAAGTAGTATAAGTAACCCATATAATAAATATTTTATACATAATATAAAGAATAAAGAAAAAAATGGGTGAGTGTAATGCATAATTGACCTACTTTGTTGCAGCATTACCACGAAATAAGTCGTATAAAATAAATTTGACTGTATTTTCGCGAGAAGTGGTTGATCTCAATCTGGCAACTTTTCCAAAGTTTGAAGCTGTGAGTCTCATTTTTCTTTGCCTTCGCCATTCATCGCTTTGTGATTGATTAATAGTACTTCTTTCCAATAATTTTATTTCTTCATTTGTGAGTTTTAATTTTTTTAGAAACTCGGTTTTTTTAATTTCATACTCTTTAATTGGCATATCAAATATTTCAGAAGGCTGTTCTACTGCTCCATAGTCTTCGTCAGGTCCGTGTGGAAATATATTATTTTTAATTTTATATCTTAAAAAAAATATTAAACAAATATAAAAATGACAATAGACAATATTAATTATAGTTATAGTTATATAAACACAAAATGTAATAGATATGCACCCAGGTTGATTTAATTTTCTTCGTTTAATATCATTTTTCTTTTTTTGTATCCTCTTAATATATTTTTTCGTGAACAATCCTGGACTATGAAAAGTAGCTTTTTTATGGAAATGGCTAATATACGAAGGGCCGAGGTTGAACGCATTGACAGCCGTATCGCAACGGGCTTGGTAAGAGCCTATATTTAATATAGTAATAACTAATAATATTAAGTATACATTTACGTTTATATTTTTTTAAACCCATTATTATTTTTAACACTTGCCTCTAAAAGAATAATTAACACGTTTACCACCTACGTATTTAGCAACAACGCTATTATAACTTTCCACGCAGTTGTTGTTTACAAAATGAATGAGACTATCAGAATGATGTGCAACTAAATTTCTTGCTCCCAAAA
>NW_021779697.1:8453-10352 GCF_005508785.2 Acyrthosiphon pisum | reverse complement strand
TCGGCACAAGATATCACTTATCAGTAGTCACAGATATAAATAATAAACTAGATTGCTAAGTAGTGATATGATATGAAGTTATTATCCGCCATTTTGAGTAGGTCAAATGCATGCCGAAATCCCCCCAAAATTTGAATTCTTGTTTAAAATATTTGAAATGTAATTTTTTCCGTCATTGATATTCATTTTTGTCACAATAAATTATGATTGTATATTTTCAAAAATACATTTTTTGAATAAAATATTTATGTAATATATAATTATTTAAATGTATGATTTAAAGTTTTAAACAATAAAGGAATTATTTGTTAAAACCAGTCTGTTGTTTTTTAACATATATTATATATTATTGCCTTTATAAATATAATATATACTATAACCTATCTATAATATATATTATTACCCATATATAATGTATATTATTACTTGTTATTTTTTTAAACTTTTTTCATAGAAACAGGTACAATTAATAACTGACATCTGCGACAACCCGATTTTAAATTCATTGACAGACAATGCGCTTTATTATATAGCAGGATATGTAATAAAAAAATACCAGTACTCACCTGTGAAAAATGCATCAAAGCAGTGATAGATGATTCATATGTGCAAGATCATACATACTGTACAGTAGAGAATGAATCATTCAAAAGTCTCACAAGAATGAAGAACAGAGGAGGCTTAGAATTAGCATCAGAAAGTGTTTTCAGAGTTATCAAAACCATTGAAGCATACTTTAAGTCTGTAGTTTCTGATAAACAGCAATATTGATGTCTAAGAATGTAGATACTAAAATAATCCTCTGAGTTCAAAATACATTAGTATTATCGGCAACTCTTTTTCCTGAAAGTAAAGATTGTTGGTATGTAACAGACATACATGCAAGACCTCACAAAATTAAATTAAATAACCTAATTTCACACACATATTTAAATATAAGATTACACTCTTACAGCAAAATATTAACTTCTTCAATAATGAAGGTGGCTAGCAAAAGACAGAAGCTTCATAAAACTATTCTATTTTATAACATGTAAAAGTATTTATTTTTTATATTGTGTAACATTGTTTTAATTTGTCAAAATACCAATATACCTATTTCCTAGTTAAGAAACTGTTTTATTAAATAAAACAGTATCTACAGAATAGTATTATAATACACTTACCTAATTTATATGTTTATATACAAATTATAAACATAACATAAAATTATTTAATAGATCAACATCAAAATAGTAAATTAATTAGACAACAATAATTTCTAAATTGTTTAGCAAACGTCAAATAATAAAATAAATTTGTTACCTTCGCACATTTTAAAATTTAAAATTTAAAAACATTTATTTATTACTGTCTAATTCAGAAATCAGTGAGAACTGAGATATTGGGTTATCAAAATTATAATATGATAAGATACGAATGACCTACTAGTAATGGCGGATGTGTGGCTTCAAACGTTTATACGGTCGGTATAAGGAACCTAGCAATCTAGTTTATTATCTATATCTGTGTAAAAAACAGTCTTTCTCTCTTCCCCATTCCGGCCCCTTGACCCTCTATTTTGTTAATATAGCCATGGCCTATCCATTCTTTAATATCTATGCACTCGTCGCTACGCTCCTCGGCGCCGTCGCTCCGCTCCGCAAATCGAAAATATCCCCCGACTTGCTGTGCAACACCACGTCAAGTTGGTCACAGGGTAACCACAGGTTAACCACTGTACGTACAACCACTCTTATCGGTCCTTATCTTTTTTCGGACAAGTGCTTATCACTCGGATAATATAAGATTATATAAGATTATATATCGAATATTTTGGTTTCTAAATAACAATTATCCCAATTATTTATGTATATAATAAGCAATTCTCCCAATTAACTTTTATTCCCAAAATTGGGA
>NW_021779697.1:4167-5990 GCF_005508785.2 Acyrthosiphon pisum | reverse complement strand
TTCTTTAATTGGCATATCAACTATTTCAGAAGGCTGTTCTACTGCTCCATAGTCTTCGTCAGGTCCGTGTGGAAATATATATTTTTAATTTTATATCTTAAAAAAAATATTAAACAAATATAAAAATGACAATAGACAATATTAATTATAGTTATAGTTATATAAACACAAAATGTAATAGATATGCACCCAGGTTGATTTAATTTCTTCGTTTAATATCATTTTTCTTTTTTTGTATCCTCTTAATATATTTTTTCGTGAACAATCCTGGACTATGAAAAGTAGCTTTTTTATGGAAATGGCTAATATACGAAGGGCCGAGGTTGAACGCATTGACAGCCGTATCGCAACGGGCTTGGTAAGAGCCTATATTTAATATAGTAATAACTAATAATATTAAGTATACATTTACGTTTATATTTTTTTAAACCCATTATTATTTTTAACACTTGCCTCTAAAAGAATAATTAACACGTTTACCACCTACGTATTTAGCAACAACGCTATTATAACTTTCCACGCAGTTGTTGTTTACAAAATGAATGAGACTATCAGAATGATGTGCAACTAAATTTCTTGCTCCCAAAATAACTTGACAAAGTCCACAATTTTCCATTTCGGAGATTATATTTCTTTCCCCGGGTTTAGGTCCATCACAAAAATAACTAAAAAAAATCATTAATTATTATAATAAAGTTTGTCTATAACCTCTTTTTATGTTTAAATAAGCACATTACGAAAAACCCACTTAGAACACTTGTCATGAGAACCAAAAACATGATAAGGCCCATTTTCTATATCCTCCCTTAATAAAGTGATCTTGTAATTTAAAGGGACGTCTAATTTCTATCTATATTTAATTGCGTATGTAATTCCGGACCTTTAATATAATTTGTATTGTGAATATAAAATAAAGACAAGACTAGTAAATAAATACAAGACTGGGAAAAGCAGCATATTATTCTATTTTTTTTTCAATGATTAAAAAAAATTACCTCAGTTTTAAACGTCGTTCCTTTAACATTTTTCGTAGCTCACCAGGGACGACAACGCCGCTTGAACTTTTTCCCCTAGATGCTATATCTACTATGCGATTTAAATAATTTCTTAAAATATGGTTAGTACACTCAATTTTTTGTACTTCCGTATCAAATCCATACGGTTTTGACAACATAATTTTTTTTAGTACACTAGAGTCTCCATCTCTTATGAGTTTATGATAAATTATATTATGTGTAGGAATGCTTTATCGAAAACCTTCTACAATTATATCTGACTCCATAGAAGTGCTAGTGTTGTTCCAGTTTTTATAGCAAATATGATTTGGAGGATCTTTGTTTATTGCCTTAGCTTTCATACATACCGAACAGTATTTGTTCCGTACTCCAATAAATAATACTTTTTTTGTTCTATAACCGACAATGCAAGCCTAAAAATTAGTAAATATTAAAATATTAAAATTATAGTCTTGCCCGCCTTTTTTAATATTTTATCACATTATTAAAATAAAAACGTATAACTCCAGATAATGCATTGTAGTTATGTTTATAGGATCTTTTTGACCACGAGCCATCAGCAACGACAGTTATCAAGGGTATACCATTACTATTTACTTCACCATTTTCAATAGCTAATCGTGCTTCTTCTTTGCCAGCCTCTTCGATCGATTCCCATGAAGTTAATTGTGTTTTATTTGCCACGAATTCATGTTCTTTCTGATATGTTATATTAGACATACAAGGCATATCTAAAATGGCTGAAATTGATCCAATTGGGAATGCCCTTGCCCTGTATTTAACATGGCAGTGACAGCTGCAGTGTTT
>NW_021779697.1:0-1730 GCF_005508785.2 Acyrthosiphon pisum | reverse complement strand
AGACCCACAAACGATTTCCACATCACAACTCGATTAATCGATTATCATATACATTAAAATCGCCTAGTTTTAACAAAGATCAAATTAAATTATTAGTTGACACAGGTGCAGATTTAAATATTATTAAAATTAATGCTTTAAAGGGGGATACTGAAATTAATGAAAAGGAAAAAATTTATTTAAAGGGTATTAATGAAAAAATTGTTTCTACGATAGGGAAAACTGAGATAGATTTAATTATAAATAATAAAGCATTTGAAACAGAATTTTACGTTGTTAGCAATATATTTCCAATTATGGGTGATGGAATAATAGGCAATAAATTTTTAATAGATAATCACGCGATTATAGATGTCGCGAATAATACAATTTCGATAAATGAAAGTAAAATACAAGAAAACGATAATAATATTTGTTTTACATTACAGCCACGTTCAGAAACGGTGGTACAGATCAGGTGCATCAGCCTGGCACCCCGAAATTGAAATTTCGTACTTTTTTTTTTAGATAATTAGTAACTAATTTGTAACAATTTGTAACGCAAGATTTGGAATTTGTAACACAAAATTTCACCCTTAAATCGACGTTCCAGTGTTAGGGGTGCTGAGCTGACGTCGTTAAAAGTCAAATTTCACACTTTCTTTTGTTTAGAAAATTAGTAAACAATTTGTAATAATTTGAAACGCAAGATTTGGAATTTGTCAAATAAATTGCATCCCTTGAATTGACGGTCCAGTGTTAGGGGTGTTGGGTTGACTCCGAAAGTTAAATTTCATACTTTTACACTGAAGATTTATTCCATGGTATTGTTTTGTGAAAAGTGGAATTTCCTACCTAAAAGTAAAATTATGTAATTATTTCTAAATTATTTTTTAATTTGTGTTGTATTTTACTATTTTTATAAAAATAGAGATAACCTATGTTACTTTTGATTTTTGAACAAGTTTTAAATGTTTAATAATTAAATAATATACTATTTATTGCAAGGTAAGTATTTTAATTTATTATTTGTAGTATTATTTAAGTAGTATATATTTGTATGTTCACAGCCAGCTTTTCCACGGTAATTTTTTTTTTTCAAGGGGGAATGTCCCCCTTGGAGACTTTTATTTTACCGTGTAACACATTTCACACTGATTGTCTACAAAATTCTACCTCGTAAAAATATTTACATTATTTCATTTCTACTCATGTTGGTTACACTGTTTTTTTTATCTAAATTTGATAAACAAATTTACAATTATTTTTTTTTAATTTCCAAAGTTGATTATTTTTTTTATTATACTCAGTCATTATCGATTAGCTGTCCGGTCAACTCGTGTTTCGTTCATCAATTCTCTCATCATCTCATTAAATTGTTTTTTTCCAAGTTATTCTTTAATTTTTTTAAAAATGAATTTCCAAAAATGCACAAACGATGTCCAGTCATTGGTCGACCAAATACGATTCAATTCAACACCGGCGTATCCAGAATTCTCTACATTTGTATCTAGGTTACGAACTTTTAAGTCGTTTCCATCGAACACCGGTCAAAATAAGTACAAATTAGCCGAATGTGGATTTTATTATATCAATCTCGACGATGCAGTTCAATGTCATTGGTGTGGAATAATTCTGCATAGTTTTGAAATCGATGATAATTGTTTCATAGAACATACTCGCTTCTCACCAAAATGTAATAGTATGTATTATTAATGAAAGGAAATCAATTTGTGCAAAAAGTATTAAGT
>NW_021779696.1:3328-4163 GCF_005508785.2 Acyrthosiphon pisum | reverse complement strand
TTTTTAGTTTTTTTTATTATAAATATCAATAAAGTTTTATCTGTTGGGCCAAAAAGTGTATAAATTTAATACAAAGCTCCTGATATATTGTTACAATATCAGTTGAAAAATATTAAAAATACATAGGCACAATTTTTTTTATAAGTATTTAAAGATCGAATTTTGACAAAATTTATCAAATTGTAATTTGAATAATTATTTTGTAGTTAAAAATTTATGAAATGTTCAACTTTTGTATCTAAGAATTGAAAATTTAAAACAAGATTCCACGTAAGTAATTAATTCTGTTACCAAAAAATCTAAAAAATACATTTACATAGTTTATTTTTATAGTCATTTTAAGTACAAATTTGGACGAAATTACATATTAAAAACCTAGAATAACTATTTTAGTTATTTTGTTGTGATTGTATAATATTATTCGTGGGTATACTTGAAACTTCTAAAGTATACTATTATAAATCTATGATAGTATCACGGTTTGTTGTTGATGTATAACGCGTTATAAGTACCTAATAGATATTATGATATGATTAATTTGAAATTTATTATAGGTACCTATTATAAGTAAATTTTTTTTAAATACTATAGACTATAATATAATATTATGTCTCATACCTAGACTGACATACCGTCTCCGCTCAGAATCGTTTTTTTTTATACAATGATATTATATCATTGAATTCAAATTTAATACCATTCATTATACAGTGACCCACTATTGTAACCTACTGTACAGCAGAGCGAAATCCACTTACCCACCTTTTTAAATGTTAAAGTATTGTAACTATGGCTAATATGGATTGATTTGGTAAAAATCCGATGTAAAAAAAAT
>NW_021779696.1:0-878 GCF_005508785.2 Acyrthosiphon pisum | reverse complement strand
TAACAATCACAGGTTAAGGGGGTCATTGTATAATGGGTTGTATTAAACTTGAATTCAATGATAAAATATCATTGTATAAGAAAAACGATTCTGAGTGAGGATGGTTTGTCACTCTGGTTATTTTATATTGTTATTAATTATTTTATCATGTAAGTTGAATTAATATTATAATATTATAATTTTTTATTCGTTTCTATGGTGATAAACAAAGCGTTAGAAATTAAAATCCCATTTTTAGCGTTTTTTCGTAATTTTTCGGTGGTTTTTCCCGTGGCATTAAATAACTATAGAGAAAATCAGAAAATAACCTCTCCAAAGTACCATCTTGATCCAATTTGCTAAAAGATAAGGTACTATATGTTGAAATCGAAGCACTCCTTCTGAAAGAAATTTTGTATACAGGATATAAAAAAATAAAAAATAAACACCATTATAAAAACAATAGCTTCCTCGCTCCGCTCAGAATCTAAAATAGTAGATAAGAAAATCCATTTTATATGACATTGTCGACGTGCGCCGACCTAGCACAGCGGCAGTCAGCAATGGATATGTTGGTATTGTGTTTTAATGTTTTAATGTTTTTCTAACTTTTCATAATAACTTCTATTTTCATGAAATAATTACAATTTAAACATGAATAAATAAATTATTTCAGACTATTTTTTTAATAAATCTATAATAATCAGAAATCAAAATTAACCGGTATTTTTCAAAACCGGTTCTAGAACCCTTATATTTGTTTAGAAAACAGAAACAAAATCGGAACCCTTAAACAAATTAATTTAATAACCAGAACCGGAACCGGAACCGAAACACCCAACAGGTTCCAGTCCCTGCCTTTATGTAGAAAAAATTATTTTTGTTAGTTATTTTTAAAT
>NW_021779695.1:0-837 GCF_005508785.2 Acyrthosiphon pisum | reverse complement strand
GGTAAAAAAAACCTATTACTTTTTATATATACCCACAAAGATATATATCATTCCCCGTAAGAAAAATCTATGTTAATATGTTTTATTACACCCATGTATTCTTTTTAAAATTTAAATATTATTTTTTTTAAACGAAAATTGTTAATCTCTTAAATATAATTTTTTACGATGGACTACTAAGTCCAAAGGAGACGTGACAAGCTTACAATTTTTCCTTACGCACTAATAGAAATATTACAACTCACACAACGCTGAATGCACCGGCCGCTTGCTCTGCCATCTCCCTGTATACTGCTCTCTTGCACTAGACGGTCGCAACGTAAGTTCTAACCCTCGGAGTCGTTGGAAAGGTGATCAGTCCTCCAACTGTGGTCCTAGATGGATTGCCTCCGTGGAAATCCGTGAAGTCGAAAGAAAAAATTTTTTCAAAATTTCAAAAAAAAATTTTTTGAAAGTTTTTCGAAGTTGAAAGTTTTCCTCGACTTTGGACTTCCTGCTGGTATGGGTCCGTTTCCGACTGCGCCAAATGTGTTGCGTGCACCCGACTTACAGGAGATGGTGACAGGATGGGATGATGGTAGTAGCGTCAAAATGATCAACAGTGTGTGGTTGATGTATTATTTATTTAAAATTGTAAAATATGATAAACAAGTTGAATTTAAACACTACTAGATTATTCAAATTGACGAAGAAAAACCCGTGTCTTAGAAAATAAGCGATTGCTCGAATATTCTCTAAGTCCCGTAATACGTCGTCAACGAAAATAATCTAAGTCGTAATACAAAAATATATGATAATTAAGAATGAAGAAGTACAGGGATGTGTACGTACGGTTTG
>NW_021779694.1:0-1505 GCF_005508785.2 Acyrthosiphon pisum | reverse complement strand
TATTCAGTGTTATATTTAGGTAGGTCGTCTTTGCTGAATTTTAACTATATCTTAAATTTTAGATTCTGAGTGGAACGATGAATGTATTGATTTTACAATGATGTGTGTTTTTTTATTTTTTTATTTTTTTATTTTTTTATTTTTTTTTTATTTTTTTATTTTTTTTGTGTCTGTGTACACGATAAGTAGTCGAAATAATGCTATGATTTTCAACTTCAGTTTCTTGTTCGATCAGAAAGTGAATATCGTTGGTGCATTGGGGAGGTCAAAATTTAAATTTCCCAGTAGTTTTCAAAAGCGCCGGGAAAAACAAAAGAAAAATTAAGGAAAAACGGGAATTTTTACGCAAAATCTGTTTTCGAGAAAATCGATTTTGGTTTTTGGTGTAACTTTAAAAAAAATGACCGTGGATGCATGAAATTTTGACTGAATGTTTACATTTCCATTTTCTATACACGATAAAATTTTCAAAATATTTTGACTTATTTTGAGCTCTTTACGGACATTGTCAGTTTTCATTTTTTTTTAGTTTTTTTTCTAAAAATATCAATAAAATTTTATTTGTTGAATAAAAAAGCTTGAAAATTTAATAGAAGGCTCCTAGTATATTGTTTCAAAGGCAGATGAAAAATATTAAAAATCGTTAGTCACAGTTTTTTTTTATAAGCATTTAAAGTTCAAAAAATGACATTATATGGAAAAATCACGAAAATTTGCAAATTATTTCGAGTTATAAATTCATAAAAATTTTTCTTTTTAAATCTAAGATATGAAAATGTAATACAAGATTCCTTATAATATTATCTACCTTTTTCAAACAAAAAATATCTATAAGAAACTCAAATTAAATTTTTATGGGCGTTTGAAATTCATATTTTTACAACATTTGATATTCACTCGATTTCTTACGTAACAATTTTCTTATTTTGTTGTAATTAAAAAACGAGTGACTGTAGAAACTTGAAAATTTCACTGAATGTTAATATTAGCATTTTATATATACGATAAAATTTTTAAAATAATTTGACTCTTTTTGAGCTGTTTACGGACATTGTAATTTTTCAATTTTTTTAGTTTTTTTTTTCTATAAATATCAATAAAGTTTTATCTGTTGGGCCAAAAAGTGTATAAATTTAATACAAAGCTCCTGATATATTGTTACAATATCAGTTGAAAAATATTAAAAATACATAGGCACAATTTTTTTTTATAAGCATTTAAAGATCAAATTTGGACAAAATTTATCAAATTTTAATTTGAAAAATTATTTTGTAGTTAAAAATTTATAAAATGTTCAATTTTTGTATCTAAGAATTGAAAATTTAAAACAAGATTCCACGTAAGTAATTAATACTGTTACCAAAAAATCTAAAAAATATATTTACGCAGTTTATTTTTATAGTCATTTTAAGTACAAATTTGGACGAAATTACATATTAAAAACCTAGGATAACTATTTTAGTTATTTTGTTGTGATTGTATAATATTATTCGTGGGTACTTGAA
>NW_021779692.1:0-3224 GCF_005508785.2 Acyrthosiphon pisum | reverse complement strand
TAATCCTGTGTTTGTATTACAGTATACTTGAGTACCAATTAAAATACATTGAAGGTACGGCACGCGTATTAACGAATATATACCTAGATTTAGAATTGAAAAACTAGGTATTCAGCATAGTTTTTTTTTAATGCAAAATACTATCATCAGAGTCAAAATGTGAATTTTTGAATACAATTTTCATTATAATATAATTATTATGTTGATACGTTTTATCTATCACGTAATCATTAATTTATAAATTATAAACAAATTTTTTTTTAAAAGCCAGACATTTTGAATAAATACCGAATAACAAATTAAGAATAATTATTATAAAAATAAAAGTCTGAGGCACTCGGGGACTGAGCTATTGCATAGCAATTTTGTAGCTATGTATCATGTAATTATGACTATATTTATTTTTGTATGACATTAATTCAAGTTTTTTTTGTTGATAATGGTAGATAAACACCGTACGGAAATATTTTATTTGAGACTTTTTTGCTTAGCAACTAGTTAGACTGTAAATAACAAAAATAATAATAACATCTTACGTTCACGCTTTTTCGTTACGAAAAATGTTTTTTCAGTCACCACGCCAGGCCCGCGATAAAAGCTATGCAATAGCTTAAAAATTATAAGTCAAACGTTAAAATTATTTCAAAAGCCATTTTCGACATTTTATTTAACGACTACCTTAATTAATTAAATTTTTATTATTTCCGATCTCTTTCAATTTTTTTTTACTGCAAAAAAAATCATCTTGGATTTATATTAATGTATAATAATATATTTATTGTAATAAATTTATTTTCAAAACTGCAAAGTATTTTTAGTCAACCACAGTTGTGATTATAAATAATGGAGATAAATAATGAAAAAGTTCAAATATATTTGTCATATTTCTCAAGTATAATTAATAATTAATTATAGGTACTAACCTTCTATTCAACGATTATAATCTCTAAAACATACATTATAATGTTATAATACAGCAATTTTCAACTGTTGTTCCGTTGGCTTTTGAGAGTTTTTTTTATAAATAATTATATTAATTAAAAATACAAACAATAAGTCATATTTATTATTTACCAAATTAGTTATTTTGCTTAATAAAGTAAAATGTTGTCTATCTAATTAGAAGAAAACTTTGTTTATGGCTGAGAACATATTGTGTATCGTGTTTTTTAAGTTAAATTTATAATACATTTTCAAAACACTTTCTAATAACATATTAACATACTATATGTATCAAAATTAAATTAGAACATTACATTTTTGAAACGACATACCTAACACATAACTATAAAGCCCACTCCACATTAAATCTAAATCAAGAAAATAAAAACCTTGAACACGTTTTCATAAAAACCATACCTATAGTTGGAAAATGCTATATTATATATTATATACTTTAAAAATTAAAAATTAAATAAAGAATTTAAAAAAAAAAAACTGTGTGTGTCAGTTCGCATGCCTGCAAAAGTGAATACGGGAATGGTAGCGGTGAAATTGTTTAATTGATCGATAAAACACAAACTTAACATATATCAATATATCTTTAGATGTGCGGTATCAACGTTTTACCGTATACCATACTTAGTCGTATTTGGCCGTACAAATACGGTAATTACCGTACACCTGATTACACGTAGCAGTAACTATGAACTACCGGAGCCCACCTGGTTGTTAGAGCCACAAAATATATTTTTATATAATCTATGGGGCCGGAGTGGCGCAGTGGTCACGCAGTTGATTACGACTCACACAGTCATCGGTTCGATTCATAGCAAAGTGCAAAAAAAATGTGTGTGATTCTACGCAGTCACCATTTTCCCGTGCTGTCGTCCGATTGCGTCATCCGGTTTCCAACTAGGTCCCACTCCACTGGGAGTGAAGACCGCACATGTCTCCTCTTGGAGAAGGGGGGTAGTATCATGCATATAGTGATATATACATAGATAAATAGATCACATGATCTCCCTACTACCCACTTGTGATAAGCATTGTCAAAGACCTTGAGGTCGTTACAATGAACAAATATAGAAAAAAAAAAAAAAAAAAAAAAAAATATAATCTATGATAAATACATGATACATATTATTATGTCCCATCCATGTATATATTATTATCTATGAGTATGGAAGTCAAAAGTATATATTATAAAAAAAAAATATGGTTAAAAATTTACGTCAGCAACGGTTGTCAAAGCGCGTTAATAACGCAAGGATTTGATACAGCGTAAGGAAATCCGCTGTCACCTATGAAGTATACACTTCAAAAATAAAACGTGAATTAATTTAAGTTTTGAAAAACTATTTCAACAGTTGCCTACTATGTTGTATTATTATTTTTAACTAGTTGAATTATAATAATTCCTTTTGTTAAAATATAATGTAAATAGACTTTATTTTATGATGTGGGTTTTTTTAATGTGTAGAGGTCTTAAGAAATTATTGTTTTATGTTTGAACAACTTGGACTTTTGCCAAAAGTAGACACACGATAAACTATTTCATTAACTACATTCCAAATGTAATTGTTTTTGTTTTCCTTGTATGATGTATTATATACATGTAAATACAACTAAAAGTTGTACACGAACAATTATACATGATTAAATAATTTTCTGCCTGAAATTTTAAATCTAAAAAAGATAAATTGTATCTCATGCACATCGGTTAGATAAAGAAAATTGGTCCTTCGATCTATTTTATGGGATACACAAGTTGCAATCTTCAGAAACATTTGTTACTAATTTTAATAATACATTGAAGATACATTTAAAAATATATATTTATCAATTTTAAACAGTGCAGAATACATACGTATAAGTTCCAATAATTAGAATTTTAATAAATTGGAATGGCCGAGTACCTGTACCTATATATAATTAATTTCAAAAATATATTAAGATAGTATTATTAAAGTGTACTCAAAATCAATAAAAATTGTTATTTGACTAAGATATTTAACACTAAGCTTAAAAATGGATGACAATATAATTATTTACACCATAAATATGTTCTCTAAATATGGTTATAATTAATTACTATATAAGAACCAGTCTCTCATATTATACTACTTTAAACAAAATATAGGTGGTATCTATTGTACCTTATACCTATAGTTTATAATATTAATAATAGTACTTATCCTAAATACTTATTTCTTTTAAATTTAACGATAATTTTCGTGTTTAATGAAAAGACATTTATTTTGTAATATAGATATTACCAATAT
>NW_021779691.1:0-803 GCF_005508785.2 Acyrthosiphon pisum | reverse complement strand
TTCAGTACCTACAGAATTTCATATAAATGCACTTTTAGGCATAATATGAATACTACACTTAGCGTTATAGAGTGCAATACATTGTTGTTATTGTTACGGTTTAAGTTACACATAAGCACATTAAACAAAAGATTATATTAAATATGTATGAACAACACGCAACCATTAAAAGTTTTTCTTTTTATTGTTGGAAGTTAAAATACACTCTTTTACACTCTTTTTTTACTACTACTACTACTACTACTACCACTTACTACTGACCTAAGTATTTCAAAATTTCCAATCACAATAAGTAGAGTCTAATCTACGGTTAAAATTTGTTACATGCTTAATTATTATTCACTTTGCTCTCAGATACATATTGTATACATAGTACATAACTCATACTTTACTTGAAAACTAAATGTCTAGCAAAAAACTTTCATTTGACTTATTATATTATAATTGTATGGAAATGAAATTGCTGAATAACTTGAACGACATGTGTTACTGCTGTTTCAGATTTCAATTGCATATAAAACACTGGGTCGATTTTATTTTCATACATTAGATTACCTTATAACTAAACTAATATATCAACTTTTACTATATTGACCTAAACGGAACACTTAACTTATGTATTACTAGAGGTATTACCTCTCCTTTTTTTTGTGAATTGTGTACTGGATAAGTGTTTTATCCATATTGTCTTACAGTTAAGATTATTTCAATACTTTCTTTACTTTATTTATACAACTAACTTTGTTTGTACTGCAGTGTAACATATTTACTACTGATGTGTGTTATTTGATACATATTGGTGA
>NW_021779690.1:0-788 GCF_005508785.2 Acyrthosiphon pisum | reverse complement strand
TAAAAGTATATTTATCAATATAATATTGAATTCCCGCCCTCTCCTGTGAAATTGTCCTTGGGGCGCCACTTCTACAAGCTTTTACATGTACCTATATATATAATATAGTTGGGCTATTACTAAGTATGTACTTACTATTATAGAAGTGTAGATAATTACGCCACTGACACATATTATTATTACTATCTTCGTTCTCGCTTATGTACACATTATAATGTTTTATATTAATATTAGTTTAATAATATTTTTTTAATTTTTGAAACATACAAAGCGTACAATCTACATAATGTTTATGCAATGAGCATAATGTGATTATAAAGGCATTAAGGCGTGATTGCCCTGATAAAAATGCCACCCACCCACCGCAATGGCACTTCCATGAATATAATAATATCACGGTGTAATTAATTTATTTAAATGGTTTAGAGTAACCGCATTGGCATTCCATTAGAGGAGACGATAAGTGACTATAAAATATTATAAGACTTATGGTGAATTTTTTTTTGATTTTTTTATACCGACGCATACTTTTGACATTGCGTCGCGCGCACCTCCTCACCCTGAGATGGAGATTCACCGACGTTTTCGAAGTGATGTAATTTCGTGTTATGTCACGCATAAGTTATTAGTTTTCCGTGTGCCTGAGGGGACCATTTGCTTCAGGCCTCCGAGCTTGCCGACTAATTAGGTCTATATTGCGGAACAATATTATGAGATTATTATTTTGATATCGTTGCAGCAGCATCACAGCATATTATGTTGGAGCCGGCATAGAGACAGATATCTAT
>NW_021779689.1:0-1425 GCF_005508785.2 Acyrthosiphon pisum | reverse complement strand
GTGCACAATCTGTTTTCATATAATCTGTGCTATTAGCTACCTACTTGTTGGCATGAAGTCAATTTATTGCAATTTCTAAAATTTGTTAATAGCTCTCAAGCATAGAGCTTTGCATTAATTAATGTTGTTCATTCACTAAAATTCATTAAAAAAATTCCCCCACATTATGATTGCAAAAAAAGTATAGGTTTCCATTTGAATTTCTAAAGTTGACCAACCAAAACCCCCCTAAAATGTTGTTAACAATTACAAAATTGTGAAATCATAATAGATGTTTCTAAATCAAAAAACTTTTGTACCATACATTTTTCACTAATTTGAATATTTATATGTTAAAATGGCTGTAACATAAATTTTGAATCACCCTGTATAATCTAAATAAAATTCCAATTGAAGGAAATATTTTTATTATTAGTCAAGGAGATGTTGATTTTGGAAATGGAAATCCTTATATTTCTAAACTATTACATTCACCAACTTGGTTAGAACTTTGTCATATAGCCAATGATCAAATTATTGCAACAAGTGATTATAATCACTATTATCTAGACAATATTAAGATTGTTCAAGATTTAGGAAATATTAAAATGTGTGAATTTAGTATGGGATCTTAATATTATTTTTAATAAAAATTATTTTTATTAAAATATTGAATGTAAAAAAAAAAATAATATTCTCTATAATAAAGAATGGAAAATAAAAAAATTGAACCTTTAGTTAAAGGAAATGTTAACAATAATAAAATGGTTAACAAAACTTGTGAAAAAATGTAACTTAACAGTTAGTTACAAAAATTGGTCTAGACATTTGAAATCTATTCGTCATCAAAACAATGATCCAGATCAAACAATTATACCTCGATTTAGAGGAACATACAGAGGTACAACAACAAAAAATGTAAGAACAAAACAAGAGAGAATACAAAGATCTGCAGATAAAACTTGTGATATGTGAATGTAACAGTTAAATACAACAGTTGGTCTAAACATTTGCAGTCTATTCGTCATCAAAATAATGGTATAAGACCAATACAAGAGAGAATACCCAAACCACATAGAGTTTTCAATTTTGATGAAAATATATTTGAAAAGAACAACACGATTAGACCTGTTTTAAAAAATGAAGAAACAGCATTTGAAAGTAGATTAGAAACTTATATTATTAAAAATAATATGGGTATTAAAGATATACAAACATTTTTAAATCGTTTAGATAAACCAGTAATAGGACGACTTAAACATTTATTAAAGAAACAAAATTTAAAAGTTAATATTATGTTTCTTGCTATATATAAGAGAGGTAAAAATAAAAAAAATATGGAATATGAGGAAAAAAATTTTAAAACAGTAAATAAAATTTTAACAAAAAATTCTAACTTAAATGAATTTTATACAAATGCAAAAATTAAAATTTTAAAAGAAGAAG
>NW_021779688.1:0-855 GCF_005508785.2 Acyrthosiphon pisum | reverse complement strand
TAATAAGAGATAACTCAAACTTCTTAATGATACTAAAACAAGATGATACAAATTTACGACATATATTCAACGATCATTCGTCTACAGATATGGATTTCTCAGAATTTCGTAAAATTTCTCATTTATGTTGGAATCATAGTGATTATGGGTTTATGGTTATCGATAAAACTCGGGAAATGAATGAAGGAAGGTATAGATGTGGGTTTCATACGTTCATTAAAATAAAATAATTTTATATACTTATACCTATATAAATATACCGTCACACAGTTATTATCTACATAGTGTTATCAGCAGTCATACGATACAGGTATAGTACTTTTATTATTTACAATGAACAAACAAAAAGTTTTATTGGAAAATTTAATAACATCAAAAAAAAATATTAAACGAAAAATAATGGAAATGAAACGTGGTGTTATAGATTCTGAAAACTATTTCCGTGAGGCATTTAAACCAATAATTGAACCATTGAGTACACATGCAAAACAAAATGAAATATGTAACACACAGTCAACTGTACTAGAAAATAAATCAGAAACCTCATGCACTAGTGAAGATGATGATGATAACGAATTAAATTCACCATTTGAAAATTTTTTAAATAACCGTCCTAAATCAACACGTTATGATAAATCCTATGGTATGCATTATGATAAAAATAGTGATTCATATAAAATAGGAAAACATTCTGTAACTTTTAGTCACGGTAAATTACTGCTGCTTAATAAATATTATAAATTCACACCAGGTTTATGGTCTTTATTATGTGAGAAGGAACCAAAAAAAACAACTATAGAAGATATAGAATCTTATTACAATATTTTGAAAACTTCTGGAGTCCATTAAAAGCAG
>NW_021779687.1:0-949 GCF_005508785.2 Acyrthosiphon pisum | reverse complement strand
AAATTTGTACTTAAAATGACTATAAAAATAAAGTGTGTAAATGTATTTTTTAGATTTTTTGGTAACAGAATTAATTACTTACGTGGAATCTTGTTTTAAATTTTTAATTCTTAGATACAAAAATTGAACATTTTATAAATTTTTAACTACAAAATAATTTTTCAAATTAAGATTTGATAAATTTTGTCAAAATTTGATCTTTAAATGCTTATAAAAAAAAATTGTGCCTATGTATTTTTAATATTTTTCAACTGATATTGTAACAATATATCAGGAGCTTTGTATTAAATTTATACACTTTTTGGCCCAACAGATAAAACTTTATTGATATTTATAGAAAAAAAAACTAAAAAAATTTAAAACTGAAAATGTCCGTAAACAGCTCAAAAAGAGTCAAAATATTTTCAAAATTGTATGGTGTATAGGAAATGCTAATATAAACATTCAGTAAAATTTTCATGTATCTGCAGTTATTCGTTTTTGAATTACAACAAAATAAGGAAATCGCTACATGAGAAATCGAGTGAATATCCATTGTTGTAAAAATTTGAATTTCAAACGATCATAAAAATTTAATTTGACTTCCTTATAGATATTTTTTGTTTGATAAAGGTAGACAATCTTATAAGGAATCTTGTATTACATTTTCATATCTTAGATTTAAAAAGAAAAATTTTTATGTATTTCTAACTCGAAATAATTTGCAAATTTTCGTGATTTTTCCATATTTTGTCATTTTTTGAACTTTAAATGTTTATAAAAAAAAACTGTGACTAACGATTTTTAATATTTTTCATCTGCCTTTGAAAAAATATACTAGGAGCCTTCTATTAAATTTTCAAGCTTTTTTATCCAACAAATAAAATTTTATTGATATTTTTAGAAAAAAAACTAAAAAAAAAATGGAAAATGAAAATGTCCGTAAAGAGCTCAAAATAAATCAAAATAT
>NW_021779686.1:0-489 GCF_005508785.2 Acyrthosiphon pisum | reverse complement strand
TTCCAGTTTTGTCTAGCTTATTGGTCTAAAAGTCACTTTTTTTCACCTGCTGCAGCCCCCTTAATGATACCCATGTTCCATTTCCATTACTAAGTACTTGCAGCAGTATTCTTTGTATAGACAGGCAGACAGTAATAGGTACAACACACGTAATATTTACAAATATCAAGCTGGTCACAATGAATAATGGTTTTGATTTATATACAACATTGTGTCAATGATTAGAGCTTAAACACTGCTATAGGATAGTACTACAATAGAAAGAGCATAAAGGATTAATGAAGTCGATGATACGGTACAAAAACACACAACGCTTAAAAAGATAGTACTCGTATGGCAAGCCAAGACAACTCAATGTCTTGCACATAACTCACACGAACAATCATATTATATACGAGTTTTCTACGTAACATTGCCAAGTGAAAACGACATCTAGGATACCTGGCGACCCGTAGGTCGATGTCATTTTCACTTGCTAAACACCGATAC
>NW_021779684.1:0-1146 GCF_005508785.2 Acyrthosiphon pisum | reverse complement strand
TTTTTTCAGTGGCGTCGTTTAGGGCAAAGTTTTCTATTCACTGTAAGTATTTATGTTGCTCAAAACATTTTTAGTAGGTAATCCAAATGGATATTATTTTAATATAGAAACGTAATATAATATGAGTCAAAATATGGGCCAAATAATATATTTACAGTGACTGACCATTTTACTCGATCAGTGTGGGTAAAATAGCCACATTATAGGGTTTTTTTATAAAACATTTACATATTAATATAAAACAAATTTCATAAGAAATACAGCAGCCTTTTAAATTTAAGATGGTACTAGAGTAGCTATTGGAATATTTCTTTATACTATTTTCATTTAAAAAAAGTGTAAATATAATTCATCGAACCGTAGATGGCCACATTATCCATCCTACTCCTACCTACTTTTTACCTCGTAAAAGTGTAACTAGTGTAAGGAAATATGGCTACCCATTTTTCTGCCATCTTAGTCACAACGTTTATTGTACCTACATAACAATGTAACAATATATAAGTCATGTAATATTATATGTAACATAGGTATATGATTATTTGAATGCATTAAGCACCCTGAAAAATGGCATTTAACCCACGATTGATCACTTAAATGTATTGGTTTCTAATTTCTTAGAACCACCTCACTGGGATTTATCTTGATTGCACCAGGGCGTCTCTCCACATCGACCGTTCATTGTTCGCAAACCCTTTCTCCTGTCATACACCTTTAACTTATTCATAGAAAATAGATTTATGTTTATACCAAATAATGACATAAAATGTATCTGCTTTGAGTTTAAAAAAATACATACAAATTAATACAAGTTAATTACATTTTAATACCTACCTAACAATAATAATATAACTTATACAAACGTAACTCATGTCCCTGTTTTTACAAATAATCGCATGTGTTATTTTATGGTATTTACATTGTACATATTAAATATACCTAACTTACTGTGTCCAAGATTAATTTGACTAATTTATAGCAGTCCAACTTCTTTGATTTTCTTTTTATATAATATCATATTCGAATTACTTTCAGGTGTTATGAATGGAGTTGTACAGACATGCGGATATGTTATCTGGTTTATAATTTGCAAAATATATCCATCGCTGATATTAAATTTAGGAGTAGAAATCGTTTGGTCAATAT
>NW_021779683.1:0-864 GCF_005508785.2 Acyrthosiphon pisum | reverse complement strand
TATGAGTCGTAGACACTGAAAATTTTACCAGTTGTTTAAATTGACATTTTCTTTATAAAGTTTTATTTTCAAAATATTTCACTAATTTTTAATCTATTTATAGGCAATTGAAATAATCGATTTTTTTTGATTTTTTTTTTATAAATGTTGATAAAAAAAAATTAGCTGGGACAAAATACTTGAAAATTTAATAGAAGGGTCCACATATGTTGTTCTAACTCCCATTCAAAAATTATAAAAATACATAGGCACAATTTTTTTTTATAAGCATTTAAAGTTCAAATTTTGACTAAATACGTAAAAATTACGGCAATGTTCAAATAATCTTAAACAGAAATTCATAAAAGTTTTTCTTTTTAATTCTAAGATTTGGAAATTTAATACAAGGCTCCTAACATATTTTTACAATAGCAGTTGCAAAATAAAAGGAATACATTGTCACAATTTTTATTTATAAGCATTTAAAGTTCAAATTTTGACAACATATTATGTAAAAATCACGAAAATTCGTAAATTATTTTATGCTAGAAATTCATAAAAAATTTTCCTTTTATATCTAAGATTTCAAAATTTAATACAAGGCTCATAATATATTTTTACAATAGCAATTGAAAAATAAAAGAAATATATAGTCACGATTTTTTTTTTATAAGCATTTAAAGTTCAAATTTTGACTAAATACGTAAAAATTACGGCAATGTTCAAATTATCTTAGACAGAAATTCATAAAAGTTTTTCTTTTTAATTCTAAGATTTGGAAATTTAATACAAGGCTCCTAACATATTTTTACAATAGCAGTTGCAAAATAAAAGGAATACATTGTCACAATTTTTATTTATAAGCATTTAAAGTTCAAATTGCTA
>NW_021779682.1:0-879 GCF_005508785.2 Acyrthosiphon pisum | reverse complement strand
AATAATAATAATAATAATTATTATTAATATTTTAAATTCTTATCTATCTATTTCCCCAATGTAACATCAAATAATATTTTTTAGTAATTTAAACAAAAAGAAAAAAACGATTTTAAATGAAACGGGGATTTTCATTTTCAATATAGATATTAAGTACCTTATTTGCTTGTTATTCTTCTATAAAATTTATTTTAATTTGAGGAATGGAGAATATGAATAGGGCATAAGTGTACGGATAGACTGTTGTGGAAATTTAAAGTTTATAAGAGATCAGGAGTGACGGATCGCTGAGAAAAGTATTGCTTAACATCCGTCTACGGTCAGCTAAAGAGTCTATGACAAAAACCTTAGGTATTCTAAATAATATCGTATAATGCTATAATACACTTGGATCATAATAATATACAGGGTGATTTTTTAAGCATGCTCACCCCATTTTTATGCTTAAATTATGCATATATTTAAATTTAAATTTTTGGAATTTTTAAGTGTTATTAAAGACGATAATTTCGAGTACTTAGATTTTTCACAACATTTAAGGAGTATCCTGTGGCGATACTAACTTTTGTTTTTCAAATGACAACCTATATGTTTTAAAGCAAAATGGGATTCAGATAATTTTTCTGATGTATCGTAATCGAAATTTGAACGAAAACTTCCTTAGTTATTCTTCTTCAAATACTAAGGAATAAGGATAATATAGTCTATCTGTCTATTAAATACTAAATAGTTTGTATAAATGGATACGAGCTCAATTATTATAATTCGGTGTGCAATATAAAATATTTGTTAATAATTACTACTTATTAAATGCTAATGGATTAATATTGCACCTGGCAATGTTCAAAACAAAGGAAATATAAAATAATATCCTTTCAT
>NW_021779681.1:0-841 GCF_005508785.2 Acyrthosiphon pisum | reverse complement strand
TTTTTATGATCGTTTGAAATTCAAATTTTTACAACATTGGATATTCACTCGATTTCTCATGTAGCGATTTCCGTTATTTTGTTGTAATTCAAAAACGAATAACTGCAGATACTTGAAAATTTCACTGAATATTTATATTAGAATTTTCTATAAACGATAAAATTTTGAAAATAATTTGACTCTTTTTGAGCTGTTTACGGACATTTTAAGTTTTCAATTTTTTTAGTTTTTTTTTCTATAAATATCAATAAAGTTTTATCTGTTGGGCCAAAAAGTGTATAAATTTAATACAAAGCTCCTGATATATTGTTACAATATCAGTTGAAAAATATTAAAAAAACATAGGCACAATTTTTTTTTATAAGCATTTAAAGATCAAATTTTGACAAAATTTATCAAATTTTAATTTGAAAAATTATTTTGTAGTTAAAAATTTATAAAATGTTCAATTTTTGTATCTAAGAATTAAAAATTTAAAACAAGATTCCACGTAAGTAATTAATTCTGTTACCAAAAAATCTAAAAAATACATAAGCACAGTTTATTTTTATAGTCATTTTAAGTACAAATTTGGACGAAATTACATATTAAAAACCTAGGATAACTATTTTAGTTATTTTGTTGTGATTGTATAATATTATTCGTGGGTACTTGAAACTTCTAAAGTATACTATTATATATCTATGATAGTACCACGGTTATTTGTTGATGTATAACGCGTTATAACTTATAAGTACCTAATAGATATTATGATATGATTAATTTGGAATTTATTATAGGTAGGTACCTATTATAGGTCAATTTTTTTTTAATACCATAGATAAGTATATATTATATGTCT
>NW_021779680.1:0-773 GCF_005508785.2 Acyrthosiphon pisum | reverse complement strand
GATTCTTACGTAACGATTTTCTTATTTTGTTGTAATTAAAAAACGAGTGACTGTAGAAACTTGAAAATTTCACTGAATGTTTATATTAGCATTTTATATATACGATAAAATTTTTAAAATAATTTGACTCTTTTTGAGCTGTTTACGGACATTGTAAGTTTTCAATTTTTTTAGTTTTTTTTTCTATAAATATCAATAAAGTTTTATCTGTTGGGCCAAAAAGTGTATAAATTTAATACAAAGCTCCTGATATATTGTTACAATATCAGTTGAAAAATATTAAAAATACATAGGCACAATTTTTTTTTATAAGCATTTAAAGATCAAATTTTGACAAAATTTATCAAATTTTAATTTGAAAAATTATTTTGTAGTTAAAAATTTATAAAATGTTCAATTTTTGTATCTAAGAATTGAAAATTTAAAACAAGATTCCACGTAAGTAATTAATTCTGTTACCAAAAAATCTAAAAAATACATTTACGCAGTTTATTTTTATAGTCATTTTAAGTACAAATTTGGACGAAATTACATATTAAAAACCTAGGATAACTATTTTAGTTATTTTGTTGTGATTGTATAATATTATTCGTGGGTACTCGAAACTTCTAAAGTATACTATTATATATCTATGATAGTACCACGGTTTTTTGTTGATGTATAACGCGTTATAAGTACCTAATAAATATTATGATATGATTAATTTGGAATTTATTATAGGTACCTAATATAATATTATGTCTTATATACCTAGACTAACATACCGTCTCCGC
>NW_021779679.1:0-780 GCF_005508785.2 Acyrthosiphon pisum | reverse complement strand
TAAATAAAAACAATTCATTTTAACTACCTATTTATTTAAATAGTTCCATAATTTATCATAGGTTTGTTCTTTATTATCTTAAATAATAATATTTTAAAGGTAATTAATTAAATAATAATACAAAATATATAAATAATTATTAAATCTATGGTAAGAAAAATTATGATTTGATCACGTGCATTTTGATAAAAATGCAGAATGATGCAGCGTCCCGTGCGTGCCTCTTCAAAATGAGAGTAGGGGTACGCTAAAATTTCTGACAAATTAGTTGGGGTACTCCGTCCCCCTGCGTCCCCCCCCAAGTCGAGCACTGATATTATGTTGATATAAAAATGTATTAGTATTCTATTTCTTTCTTATTTGTTAATATATGTATAATGTACATACTTTAATTTATAGCTATAATATTATTATCATATTATTATATATTATAAACTATACTCTTTTTCAAATGAGAACGCACCGGGTCGCGCATCGTTATCAGAGGCGGAACCACAAGCCCCTCCCACAAAATTAGTAATTAATTTCTGATTAGTCGCCAATGATCGGCTACTTTCGACGCCGCCGGGCATACAGAATGTTAAATTATTATTATAATTATTATTATACAAGGTGGCACCACCTACGACAGCTGAAACTGTCGGGAGTGGGGAGGCCATGCGCGCGTTTCGACCGGTTTTCGTCCGCCGCCCGGTGCGTTCTCATTTGAAAAAGAGTATAGTTTATAATTAATAATATGATAATAATTATAGTTGTATAAGCTGTATGTCTTAAATAAAA
>NW_021779678.1:0-1320 GCF_005508785.2 Acyrthosiphon pisum | reverse complement strand
ACCGCGCTCTCGTTATAATAATAATAATATTATCATACTTCCTCGTTCCGGTGCACTTTAATGCAGCCGAAGCTATTGTATCTATTAGGTAAATACACTACTCGATGTCGTTAAAAGAGTTTTACGGTTTATCGCACAAAAAATAAATTATACTTTGAGCGAGTTCTCAAACTGATGGGTGGGCATCATATGACAAGAGAAACGAAGAGCAAATATGTATCTCTCAGCACTAGTATTCACTATACACTTATATTTATGTAATTTGTGCGATCGATTAACAATGAATCTAAATCCAAACGAAATAAAGAAAATAGTAAATAGAACAGATAATAATAGATTTTTTTTAATGTTATAATATTTAACACAATATCATACGACCTTATATTTAAGTTATAATTTATAACAATATTCATGGGCAATGCTTGTGACAAACTTTAAAGTTTTATTTTTAGTGAAGCGTGAACCAAACAAGTTTAGGGATCGATGTAGTAGTACCTAAAGGCTAAAGGTATATACAATAATTTACCTGTTGACACAGATAGTAAATGGTATGTTATATGCATATAGACCTAAAAACTATGGTTATATGCATTGGAATTTTCGATGCAAGGAATGTAAGAAATCATCAGATCCTGTGACTGCGGTGACATAATCTAAAACTCGAGGTTGCACGTGTCTCGTGAAATAGGGCATTATTTATTATATTAATATAATGTTTTAAGGACCCTTGACGATTATGCCGGCGTCGTGTGGCACGTGTACGGCAAAATATGAATAATATAGTAAAGTATGAGGAAACACATGTGTACAATATAATAATAATGTGGGAATTACGTTATTTTTTATAGGTCTATACTCAATACTATTTGTAATATAAAATATTAAAGTATACGTACGTCTGAAGAAGATTGTAAACAATAATTACTATTACGCTAGGTATATTAATTGCTAATAACGACGACGATCGTGTGTGTATGTGTGTGTGTGTGTGTGTGTGTGTGGGTCTCACGTAGTTATTCGCCGTCTCCGGCGTATAATATTTTACCTATGAACCCCGCCTAAAACATAATCCTTTAGCATAAATCCAAGGATTGCGCGCAATTTCGACAGCCCCATTATACGTATCACGTCATTATAATATATAATACTATTATGCGTTTTTTTACATACACGTGCGGAAAAATAACAAATTCTGTGTACAATAATATGAATGTATATCGTTTTGCAATACGATAATATATCAGCTATAAAACAGCACTATCGTGTAGTATTAAGACTATTTATCATGCGATATTCAACCGCAATCGCGACGACCGTGCA
>NW_021779677.1:0-756 GCF_005508785.2 Acyrthosiphon pisum | reverse complement strand
GTAGCTTAAATTTCAGTTTGTACATAAATGTTTGTCTTGAAAAAAACATCAATAAAATACAATACATTTAATTAATTAAACTATTAACTTGATGAATTCAAATTTTAACTACGAATTGGGTATTGGAAAATCATTTTAATATAAAACAAATGAGTTTTAAGAAAATAAATTGTTGAATTAAATATATTGTATACGGGACGTATCTTATGTTGTTTCGCGCGTGGTTTTTCGACTACGGGTTGATAAAAATAACATTTTTTGTATGTTACAAGTTTTCTTTATTTTTGATTGCTATATTTTTTCTTATGAAAATGTCGAATGTCTAAGCATATAGTTGCACTAACAACAAAATCAACAAAACATTTTTGTTCAAGGAAAATTATTTATTTATTTTTTTTATGAATTCTGGAAATATTTTTCATGAAGATGTTGATGGTGAAATCATCAATTTTGGTTCACTACTTTATTACCATCGGCTCTCTAAAGTTTAGTAAATTAATTAATACAGTTTTAATTAAAACAATATCGGAATAAATAATTATTTGAGTAAGTGTCTATTCTAAAAATTGATGAAAGGTTTTTTGGTGTTTCATTAGATTTCTGATTTATCTAACAGTTACAATTTACATAATACATAGATCTTCTTTCTTAAAAAATTCCAAATATTTGAAAGTGGTTTTACTACTGGAAATACAAATATATCTTTCAGTTTTTTATTTTACGAAAACATAATTTTAATATTGAATACAAATAAAT
>NW_021779676.1:0-823 GCF_005508785.2 Acyrthosiphon pisum | reverse complement strand
CAACAAAATAAGAAAATCGTTACGTAAGAAATCGAGTGAATATGAAATGTGTAAAAATATGAATTTTCAATCGCTCATAAAAATTTAATTTGAGTTTCTTATTGACATTTTTTTTTGATAAAGGTAGATTATCCTATAAGGAATCTTGTATTACACTTTAAAATCTTAGTTCTAAAAAGAAAAATTTTTATGAATTATAAACTCAAAATAATTAGGTAATTTTCGTGATTTTTCCATATTTTGTCAATTTTTGAACTTTAAATGCTAATAAAAAAAAACTGTGGCTAAGGATTTTTAATATTTTTCAAATGTCTTTGTAACAATATAGTAGGAGCCTTGTATTAAATTTTCAAGTATTTTTACTCAACAAATAAAGTTTTATTGACATTCATAGAAATAAAAACTAATTAAATTGGAAACTGAAATTGTCCGTAAACTGCTAAAAACAAATCAAAATATTTTGAAAAATATATCATGTATAGAAAATGGAAATATAAACAACCAGTGAAAATTTCATGTATCTACAGTCAGTAGTTTCAAAGTTACACCAAAAACCAAAATCAATTTTCTCGAAAACAGATTTTGCGTAAAAATTCCCATTTTTTCCTTAATTTTTCTTTTGTTTTTCACGGCGCTTTTGAAAACTACTGGAAAATTTTACTTTTGATCCCCTAAAGTACCAACTAGATTCACTTTCCTATCAGAAAAGATACTGTTGAAGAAAATCCAAGCACTTTTACTGTCCTAAAAGGTGATGACAGACACAAAAATAAAAAATAAATAAAAAATAAAATAAAAAAACACACATCATTGTAAAATCAAT
>NW_021779675.1:0-929 GCF_005508785.2 Acyrthosiphon pisum | reverse complement strand
TCTCCGTCAGAATCGTTTTCGTATACAATGATATAATATCATTGGATTCAAATTTAATTCCATCCATTACAGTAACCCACTTGTAACCTACTGTACAGCAGAGCGACATCCACGACTTACCCGCTTTTTTGAATTCCATTCTGTAAAAAGCTTTTATAATGATTGAGCACTGTGTACAAGCATTCGAGTATATCTTTTTGGGCTTCAATCTTCTTTCGATGGTGTCTATTAAAATCTTCTTCTGCGTTAATATTTAATTTTTTAGCAAATATTATTGCACTTTCTATTAAATGATCTACTGCCATATTATTATCACTCATTCTGGTTAAACTGTCAATAGTATGTCTTATTAACATTAAAGCATCAATTATATTTAATTCTGTAGCTTCTAGGTTTTCTGTGAAGATTTTTGTTTTATACATAATATATTTATAAATAATAAACAAATTACAAAGTCAAAACTGAGATTTTTTTCAGAGAGACCTAATGTAATATGTATCAATAGTTTGTTCATGTGATATCCAAACAGCTTTAATTGATTCACCCCTTACAGTCCAACGGGTAGGTTTTTGATAAATTCACTTGTTCAACAAATGTATTCAATCGATGTGCTTGGCATAGAATGAATGGAATTTTGTGAGCCACAATATCTGTTATTCAATGCTGAGTACCATTTATCTTACATGACATGCTACTGGCAAAATCATATGATTGAAATGCAATATTATATATATATATTTACATTATATAAATATTTTTTGTTACCTATTTGTATTTCTTAAATATTATTTACTATTATATTAGGTCATAATAGGTATAATAAATTATATTTGAATTTTGAAATAATCATAAATTATAATAAATTCATAATTGCTGATTTGCCGACCGCTATATCAAAATGACAAATTTGTTGACTAAAATTAACCAGG
>NW_021779674.1:3267-5081 GCF_005508785.2 Acyrthosiphon pisum | reverse complement strand
TTCCTCTAAACGGCCGATTTCGGTCATCTTCGCGATCGCGCGACGACCCAGCCCCCGAGGGGGCCGAATAACGCGCGTCCACTCCGAAGACCTCAATGCGACCGTTCAATCGGTAGTAGCGACGGGCGGTGTGTACAAAGGGCAGGGACGTAATCAACGCGAGCTGATGACTCGCGCTTACTGGGAATTCCTCGTTCACGTGGAAAAATTGCAAGCCACGATCCCTAAGCACGAAGGAGGTTCAGCGGGTTACCCGGAAGCCTGTCGGCCCAGGATTGTTAAACACGCTGATTCCTTCAGTGTAGCGCGCGTGCGGCCCAGAACATCTAAGGGCATCACAGACCTGTTATCGCTCAGTCTCGTGCGGCTATGTTCGTCCGCCGCCTGTCCCTCTAAGAAGAGTTTAAGCTCCTGGGAGCCGGCGGTAGCCCTAGTAACGTATCGTGATCCGCCGGCGACGGCCGCGAACACGGCGCGCTTCACCACGGAGCCCGACGCACGACGGACGCAGGCCGACCGGAGGTTGCCCCCCGGCCGACATACGCCCGCCGAACGCCGGGACGCGGATGGCGCGGCCGCGCCCGACGACCGCCGTGGACGACGGGCGAACGCGTTCGGGGATACCGGGCCGAGCCGACGGGTACGCGAACACTGACGGCCGAAACCGCCAGCGCCGCGCACACGCCGACCCGGGTTTACCCGCCTAGTTAGCAGGACAGAGTCTCGTTCGTTATCGGAATTAACCAGACAGATCGCTCCACCAACTAAGAACGGCCATGCACCACCACCCACCGAATCAAGAAAGAGCTCTCAATCTGTCAATCTTTCCGGTGTCCGGGCCTGGTGAGGTTTCCCGTGTTGAGTCAAATTAAGCCGCAGGCTCCACTCCTGGTGGTGCCCTTCCGTCAATTCCTTTAAGTTTCAACTTTGCAATCATACTTCCCCCGGAACCGAAAGCTTCGGTTTCCCGGAAGCTGCCCGCCGGGTCGTTAATGAAACGCCGGCGGATCGCTAGCTGGCATCGTTTACAGTTAGAACTAGGGCGGTATCTGATCGCCTTCGAACCTCTAACTTTCGTTCTTGATCATACGAGAACGTACTTGGCAAATGCTTTCGCGTCAGTTCGTCTCGAGACGATCCAAGAATTTCACCTCTAACGTCTCGGTACGAATGCCCCCGCCCGTCTCTGTTGATCATTACCTCCGGTCCCGAAAACCGGCCCGGCGGGACGCGCGGGCGACTGGCGCCCGCGGCCCGGCGGCCCGCGCACGGAAACGCCCCGGAGGGCGATTTCGCGCGCCCGCGAAGGGCGGAGATGCGCGGGACCGAGGTCTTGTTCCATTATTCCATGCGACCAGTATTCAGGGCCTTTTGACGAGACGGCCGTGAAGCCGCCCCGCCAGATTCGAGCCTGCTTTGAGCACTCTAATTTGTTCAAAGTAAACGTGTCGGCCCGCCGACGGCACTCGGTGAAGAGCACCGCGCAGCAAGATTGGAGTAGGCGGCCGCCGTCGTCGAACACCGACGGCCGCGCGACGCGTGGCCGCGCGGCGCGCCGGAAGCACGAGACACGTGTCCGCCTGCCGACAATACGTCCGGCCGACGTGCCGGTAACTAACACCCCGAGACGGCTGACGAGCGCGACGGCGACCGCGCCGACGGGACACGTGGTCCCGCGACACGGCCGGCCGCGACACGACGGACCGCCAGGGTGGTCCGGCACCGTCCAGACACAGATCCGACTACGAAGCTTTTTAACCCGCAACAACTTTAATATACGCTATTGGAGCTGGAATTACCCGCGGCCTGCTGGG
>NW_021779674.1:0-1154 GCF_005508785.2 Acyrthosiphon pisum | reverse complement strand
AATAACCGCGAACGTCGACCGAAAAAAAAAAAAATCGTTTTTTCACGCACGGTGATTCCAGTCTGTGGCACCCCGAATCCGCTCCGAGGGACGCCGCCGCCGTCCGACCGGCACTTATGCCCGTCGGTCGTCGACGCGCCCGCGTGACTATCGAATACCCGGTACCGGGGCTCCGAGACCCCGTAACGTGTTCGGCGCACGCCACCGACGACCGCCCGCGGTATACCGTCCGCTGCCGAAATCATTTTTTTTTTTCACCTCGAACACCGCCCGTCGAACGCCGACCAATTTATCCTAAGTCCATGCACGGCACAGTGGCACCCGAATCCGCTCCGGGGACGCCGCCGCCGTCCGACCGGCACTCTGCCCGTCGGTCGTCGACGCGCCCGCGTGACTATCGAATACCCGGTACCGGGGCTCCGAGACCCCGTAACGTGTTCGGCGCACGCCACCGACGACCGCCCGCGGTGTACCGTCCGCTGCCGAAATCATTTTTTTTTTTCACCTCGAACACCGCCCGTCGAACGCCGACCAATTTATCCTAAGTCCATGCACGGCACAGTGGCACCCGAATCCGCTCCGGGGAAGCCGCCGCCGTCCGACCGGCACTCTGCCCGTCGGTCGTCGACGCGCCCGCGTGACTATCGAATACCCGGTACCGGGGCTCCGAGACCCCGTAACGTGTTCGGCGCACGCCACCGACGACCGCCCGCGGTGTACCGTCCGCTGCCGAAATCATTTTTTTTTTTCACCTCGAACACCGCCCGTCGAACGCCGACCAATTTATCCTAAGTCCATGCACGGCACAGTGGCACCCGAATCCGCTCCGGGGAAGCCGCCGCCGTCCGACCGGCACTCTGCCCGTCGGTCGTCGACGCGCCCGCGTGACTATCGAATACCCGGTACCGGGGCTCCGAGACCCCGTAACGTGTTCGGCGCACGCCACCGACGACCGCCCGCGGTGTACCGTCCGCTGCCGAAATCATTTTTTTTTTTCACCTCGAACACCGCCCGTCGAACGCCGACCAATTTATCCTAAGTCCATGCACGGCACAGTGGCACCCGAATCCGCTCCGGGGAAGCCGCCGCCGTCCGACCGGCACTCTGAACACGTCGGTCGTCGACGCGCCCGCGTGACTATCGAATACCCGGTA
>NW_021779673.1:0-844 GCF_005508785.2 Acyrthosiphon pisum | reverse complement strand
GTGTATGTGTGTGTGTGTGTGTGTGTGTGTGTGTGTGTGTGTGGTGTGTGTATACGCGCGCGCACTCCATACATATCATATAACATAATATAATACATAGGTATATACATAACGTTAACTAAACCCCAAAGGTCGGCTGGCCCAACCGTTTGCGCCGAAAACGGCAATTTAATTTTCAAAAGTATAGTATTATATTTTATCATTGTGCACTGAGTAGTTATTTTTTCAGCAGACGGTCATTTTCACCTGGGTACTTAGTATTTTTTTCAAAAACGTCTAGTTATACGATGACTTATTCAATTCATGCAAAAACGATATTTTAAAAGCGACACACGTCTTACGTTTGCTTAAATGTAAGAATATCATAATAATATTATGTACTATATTGTACACTAAAAGACGTATGTTGTGTTATATCCCAGACAGCATTTTGTAATGATAATATTATAAGAGTATTATGAAAACGTTATACTAATATTATTCGTTATTATAATGTTATAATAATATTATTAAACAAAAAAATGCTGTCTGGGATAGCTTAATATGTGTAATATACTTAACAGCTGACTAAGATAACAAAAGCTGTGAAAAAGTGTTGTTGTTTATGTTATTATTCTCGATAATTACCTACTTTTCAAAACAATTATTATTTGGCTAACCGATCGCGATCTTTTCGGGCAAAATTCGATGAGGAAATTATCATGCAAGTGGACCACAGGAAAATTTTCAAACGTTTTTAAATATATTGTAAATTATTAAATTTATTTGAACCACCAATATTATCATCACTAGAATTTTATCAACTATTAATAAACTGATTTGGTGATCTATAGAAAATATCATT
>NW_021779672.1:0-1170 GCF_005508785.2 Acyrthosiphon pisum | reverse complement strand
GTTTTTACTTTGATGTATCATTTTAAATTTCCCCAGTAATTTTCTTGGACGTAAAGAAAACGGAACTTTCTCCTTTACGGGACACCCCTTTTTTTGGGTTTTTTTTGGGGGGGACTTAGTCATTTTTTGGGTAAAAAAAATGTTGGTGAAATCAGAATTTGGCGCACGAAGTTATTTTCGAAGTTATAACTAATTGAAGTTTTAACTTTATATAATAACCCTTAAATACCTATAATGCTTGATTTCTCGCTACGCTCGCTCGGACATTAAAATCGAAAATATGCCCCTATTTGCTGTGTAAACCACCACGGGTGAATATAGGTTTTCAAAAATATTGTATATAAGTATACGTTTATTGCAAGCGTGGGCGCGTGGGCACTCGCTCGCTACGCTCGCTCGGACATTAAAATCGAAAATATAAAACAACGTTTTTCTTAAAAAATTATAAGGATAAAAATATTTAAAAATTAACCTAACCTAACCTAACCTAATTGGTTCATTGCTAACTTAATCAATTTATGCTTCTCACAAAAATATCTAAGATTCAATAACGCTATGTGCACGTTTTCGTACGTGGCTAACTGTTTTTGTTTTGTTTTTGTTATTAAGAATATTACCTATATACCTATCCCTATTTTTAAATTTTACGACGTCGCCTAAATCTTTATTAGACTTCAATTTTTTATCTCTACCAAATCGCATTTTTAATTCATAATTAATACCTGATCTAAAATTATAATATTTTTCGATTTCAGATACGATATTATAATCTAAAGGACTATTTATTAATTCACCATGTACTTCTTTAACGTTTTTATTAAAAATTACTGTTGTTTCGGATTTTTGGATGAAATTATCATAACTTTCGTCTTTTATTTCATTAATATTATACATACGAATTGAGCATCGACATTGGTGTTTAATTTACCCATTTTGTAGACTATTTCATAATCATATTGCTCTAGCTCTATACGCCACCTAGCCAATCTAGATAACGGGTCTTTTAAATTAAATAACCATGACAAGGGTCTATGATCCGTGAGTATTGTGAACTTCCTACCATATAAATAGGGTCAAAATGTTTTTACGCCGAATATAATCGCCAAACATTCTAATTCTGTTGCTGATAATTACATTCTGCCCTTTTTAAAGTTCTCGAACTATAAGCTA
>NW_021779671.1:0-984 GCF_005508785.2 Acyrthosiphon pisum | reverse complement strand
ACCATAATAATAATAATAATAATAATAATAATAATAATACCTAATAACAATAATAATAATAAAAGAACAAATATAGGTATTCAAATCATACGTTATTATATTTAAATTTATAAAATAAAATACAAAATGAAATGAAAACGAGATATTTCGTCGTCTCAGAATAAAAAGGTTCTAACATAATTTTTTGTAATTGTTCAGGGGAACGATTTTAAGTTAACCCGTACCTACCATTCACGTATGAATTGGAACCTTTTCATTCTCTATATCTCATTGAATAATCAACGGATCGATATGATTTCAGGATTGAATTATAAAACAAAAAATATTAAATAATAATATGCAAAAAAAACATTTTTCAAAAAAAATTGATTTAGAACCTTTTCATTCCGAGACGACGATTTATTATGCTTCTATAGAGAACTATAGTGGCTAATTTCTTATGTATTTCTTAAAACATTTTCTATAAAACTTTTTAAAGAATTACAAAAAATATCAATATTTTTTATAGATTTGCTTGTGGACATTATAATATTGGATGAAGAATTTCACAAATAATTTGTAGCTGAATGTTTTGTGTGAAATAAATTTAAAGATCGGTAGTTTATTGGATTTGTTATAAAATTTATATTTTGCAGTAATGAGTTTACTTTTAGCCCCAAATGTATTACCAATGCCATCGAAATTCGTGCTATTATATCCAGTTCATATATAATTGGTAAGTACCCGAAATCAATTAAATATTTAAATATTTTGTGCACACATTGCACTGCATCTTCTAAGTAATTTTTACATAGTTATCGTTGTATGCTTATGAAATGAAATGCATTTTATTTTCGAATTTCTAGCATATTATTATGAAATACCCAGTGCTCGACTTGGGGGGGACGCAGGGGGACGGAGTACCCCAACTAATTTGTCAGAAATTTTAGCGTACCCCTACTCTCATTTTGAAGAGGCACGCACGGGACGCTGCATCATTCTGCA
>NW_021779670.1:0-882 GCF_005508785.2 Acyrthosiphon pisum | reverse complement strand
AAAAAAAAATAATTATATGAAATCAACAAACATGCCCGATTAACTAATAGCAACCAATATAATATAATGCACTGTTGCGCCACTGTTGTATTTTTAACATACAGATTTAATACTTCCTACCTTTCCGGTGGATTTTCCTAACATTTTATTTCGTAAAAACCTTCTCCTGGCAGTTATGAACATCTTCAGCCAAATCGGACTAGCCGTTCTCGATTGATGAATTGTTATACATTTTTGTCTCCATTTTTATATATTTAGATTTAATCTCATACTCTTACAGTGGTGAACTTCACTTGACAATTCTTCTTTTAGATTCTGAGCGAGAAAGCTATTGTTTTTATAATGGTGATTATTTTTATTTTTATTTATTTTTATTTTTATATCCTGTATACAAAATTTCTTCCAGAAGGAGTGTTTTGATTTCAACATATATTACCTTATCTTTTAGCAAATTGGATCAATCATATGGTACTTTAGAGAGGTCATTTTTCGATTTTCTCAATAGTTATTTAACACCACGGGAAAAACCACCGGAAAATTACGAAAAAACGTTAAAAATGGAATTTTAATTTCTAACGCTTTGTATATCACCATAGAAACGAATAAAAAATTATAATATTTTAATATTAATTCAACTTACCTACATGATAAAATAAATCATAACAAAATATAAAATATCCAGACTGACAAACCGTCTCCGCTCAGAATCGTTTTTCTTATACAATGATATTATATCATTGAATTCAAGTCTAATACAACCATTATACAATGACCCACTTGTAATCTACTGTACAGCAGAGCGACATGCCGACATCCACTTACCTGCTTTTTTATATTTGATTTATTATATAATGACTCGTCTACTTCAAAATTTTTGAATTT
>NW_021779669.1:0-948 GCF_005508785.2 Acyrthosiphon pisum | reverse complement strand
TGCGTGCTAGAACTGCGGGACTATTTATCGATCGTTGTGTGGCATAATAAATAACTAATAATAGTAGAAATCTATAATAGTTGCAATTGAATTCGGTTATAAATATGAATCGTTGGGCACTATAATAAATAACAAACATTTTAAACCATTGGCAACCAATAATTATTATTATTATAGCTTTGAAACCCACGGTAACTATTTAAAAACAAAAAGGTCCATAAGTTTCAAAATATTATATAATTGATTGCCATGGGTAGATGGACACACCCGTACTATATCTGATCCTGTGCAATTCGTTGCCCATTAAAGACCTATAATTATAAACAACACTCATGGTAACCTTGGTAACCATAGTAACCATGGATCATGGTAACCTTAATAGCCATGAAATCTTGGTAACCTTAGTAACCATGGCAACCTTGGTAACCATGGTAACATGGACACACAGACACACTGACATACATTCATTTTTATATATATAGATATAGATTGTTGTACCAATAACCGGATATCCATAGATGTAAAAGGAAATCCCCATTTACTAGACAAACATATTCCCTTAACTAGATTTTCCTCATCTTTTTCCGACAATGTATTTGAGTAGTATATATTTGTATGTTCACAGCCAGCTTTTCCACGGTAATTTTTTTTTTTCAAGGGGGAATGTCCCCCTTGGAGACTTTTATTTTACCGTGTAACACATTTCACACTGATTGTCTACCAAATTCTACCTCGTAAAAATATTTAACGTGATCAAATTTTTTTTTTTAGGAAATCTTAAAACTGAAAAAATTATTTCAAGTAAAAACATAAATTATTAAATAATATTTTTTTTATTGTTATAAATTAAGTCTTAATTATATTTACACAAGTTTTCTTACTTCTCTAGTAAAAGGTACATATTCTACAATACGATCATGAATTAATAAACAGTAAGCTGTCACACCT
>NW_021779668.1:0-495 GCF_005508785.2 Acyrthosiphon pisum | reverse complement strand
GTTACATTAGTAAAAACAAATCACCATAGTCATTATAGTATGCAAATTAATTTTATTGATTAACCACGGTTGTAGCAGCTACAGCACCTACGAATCACACATCATAACAAGATAACATGATAACATGATAATTGATAACAAGATGAACAAAAAAAAAATATTTTATTTAAATAATATAAACTATAAAATTAACCAATAATCACTATGTATGTAATTCTATACTCTATCCAACTCACGGGGGGCGGTCGCCCCCTTCGCCCCCCCCCCCACAAGGACGCCCCTGGCCAGGTAAGTATGATAGCTATTAATTATTTGTTTGAATTTATATTTAAAAACACGTATACATTGAAACTATTAGAACAGTATATCATTTTTAGTTAGGTAGGTAATACAAATTTGCCATAAACAAAAATGGTTATTAGTTATTACAACATGATTTATAAAAGTGAACTACCTATATATTTCTGGGTTACATATATTATTAAACGTATATAT
>NW_021779667.1:0-1518 GCF_005508785.2 Acyrthosiphon pisum | reverse complement strand
TTACATTTCAATTCTCTGATTTTTTTGTTACATATTATTAATGTATTAATACAAAAAAATAAACATACAAACAATACCCAACACTGTAGGTACTAAATAACATTATTCAGAGCAACAATATTTTATTACTGTTAATAGTAATTAAATTTAAACTGAAAATGAAAAGTTACAATTAAAACGTAATTAATAAATCATAGCCATATTTATTTATTTATTTATTATTTATTTTAAACAATAATAAATACTCAAAATTACTTACTATTATACTCACTGTTAAATACATATTCATGACAAAAACGGGGATACCTCAGAAAGGTAATATAAATTATATTTCTTGAACGTATTAATATTGAAATCTTGATAAAGATTTTTTGACCACGTTTAGGGACTTGACCCTTGTCCATATTATAGCTATTAACTAGCAAATATAGAGAAAATAAAAAGGAAACCAATATAATATTCTAAGTATAGGTATTGTGTCATAATATGGATATTTTGTTGGAGTTCCTATATATAGCGATAAGATAACAATGAATGATCAACAAAACATTTGGATGGCTTTTGTTTTATATTTTCCTCATTCCTTTCAAAATCTAAAAACTACTTAAAAATAGTAGATATTCATCAGTAGTTGAGCAGTATAATATGTGTATATAGCCGCCAATAGCCATATATACTATACACTATATATTATATGTACTTCCTTTGAACAAAATTAATCTTTTTGGTGCTAAAAATATTAACTGTGCCTACTTAAAGGTGAATATAATATTATTCTGTACTATGCAGGGCTTAGCACCCGAATCATTTATTCGGGTTTCGGGTTACGGGTACTGGATGTATTCGGGTGTTCAAACACCGGAATAAAAAGTTTAAATAAACATTCGGGTTTTCAAAACCACTATGATTCGGGTTAATATTGGTTAATACGGGTGTTGAGTAGTCTGGAAAAAACATAACTTTTGATAACCTTCCCCCCCCCTATTATTAATAATAACAGCAACAAAAATAAGTGATAGGTACGTCAATGAGTGATATAGATTACAAACATGCAATTTATCACTTGTAAAGTCGATGAATATAATAAAATGTTTAAAATAGGTAGGCCATAGGGGCGTTGATACATAGAGAAATAAAATAAAATATAAATTATAATTTCACAATTTTCAGAAAACTGGTAAATAACCAAGAATTACGATATTCGTTACTAATTTAGGTATAGACAGTTATAAAGTGATAATAATACCAGTTGAGAAGTTGGTGGCAAATAATACTAGATATTATTATTTATTAGTTATTAGTATTTGATATTTTGGCCACGATTGTCAATAGCTACTTTATTCAGTTTTGTTGAGACAATGTTTATATTTTATATTGCTATTGGCTATATTTGGATTTATTTTATATACCTACTAATAAAGTAATACATTATATTACTGCCTATTAGTATAAAAAGATTTTATTGGATTATATTTTCAAGAGAATAATTATTGAATTTACCTGCGTGATTGATTGTAA
>NW_021779666.1:0-807 GCF_005508785.2 Acyrthosiphon pisum | reverse complement strand
CAGTCGAAGCAACTCCGATTTCCCTAGCTCTCGACATAATATATGAAAATAGAATGAATAAACCCATAATCTTTAGCGACTCTCTCAGCACCTTAACCAGTATCGTAAATATCCACCAACCCAACAGTATATCCGGAAAAATCCACAACCAGATACACCGCCTCAAAACCAATGCACAGACCATCATTTTCTGTTGGGTACCTAGCCACGTCGGAATCCGAGGAAATGAATTGGCTGATACTCTTGCCAAAGAAGCCATCCCCTCCCACCTCTCCCGCCAAATCCACACCTGTACTTTTCAGGACTTCAAAACCACCATCGACAAACACATTCTAACTCAATGGCAGATCCTATGGTCAACTCTCCACACCAAGCTTAACAAAATAAAGCCCACAGTCTCCCCATGGCCATTCTTCTTATTACCTAGACGCCAGGAAGTAATCTTAAACAGACTACGGATAGGCCACACATGGATGACTCATAAACACCCTATGTACAGATCTGAACCCAAACAATGCCAAACTTGCGGTGAAACTTCTACGGTTGAACACATAATATGCCACTGCCGTAAATTCGCCGACATCAGAACTAACCTCAACATATCAGACAACCTGGAAGAAGCCCTTAGTCCACAGTCAAGCAACATAAAACAAATAATTAACTATTTAAAATTAACAAAATTATATCACCTAATATAACCGAGATACTTTTCAAACATACCATTTATTATTATGTATCCATTTATATATCTATCTTTGTATCTATCATATTGTTATTGAAATTTTCATATCTTATTACTATGTACAT
>NW_021779665.1:0-1074 GCF_005508785.2 Acyrthosiphon pisum | reverse complement strand
GAATTACAACAAAATAAGGAAATCGCTACATGAGAAATCGAGTGAATATTCCAATGTTGTAAAAATTTTAATTTCAAACGATCGTAAAAATTTAATTTGACTTTCTTATAGATATTTTTTGTTTGATAAAGGTAGATAATCTTATAAGGAATCTTGTATTACATTTTCATGTCTTAGATTTAAAAAGAAAAATTTTTATGAATTTATAACTCGAAATAATTTGCAAATTTTCGTGATTTTTCCATATTTTGTCATTTTTTGAACTTTAAATGCTTATAAAAAAAAACTGTGACTAACGATTTTTAATATTTTTCATTTGCCTTTGAAACAATATACTAGGAGCCTTCTATTAAATTTTCAAGCTTTTTTATCCAAAAAATAAAATTTTATTGATATTTTTAGAAAAAAAACTAAAAAAAAATGGAAAATGAAAATGTCCGTAAAGAGCTCAAAATAAATAAAAAATATTTTGAAAATGTTATGGTGTATAGTGTAACGATTCGCAGTTTACTGACTCGTCATTTATGTCGCACTCGGCGAATTTGCTTAGGTAACAGAAAACAGGAACGTAGAGTACGAGCCTATATATTATTGGCATAGCAGCCAGTCGAGTTTTGAACCGTGAAATAGAGACTATACATCAGGCTACTATAGTCATATTTACAATATTATTAAACGTAATTAATTGATTAACTTTAAGTATATAATAACGTACCTAATAGTTAAATTATAATAATTCAATATTGTTCAACTCGTACTCCGCTACTCCTGTTATCTTCAATATACTACCCTTAAGAACAGGGTTACTCAGGTAATAGTGTATTTTATTGGTTATAATATTATAATTATTTTAGTCTTGAATAAAACATTGTATTCGTTGCTATATCGTGTTAATTGTGTTAGTCTATGAACGCAGGTCATAAGTTTCTAGGACCTGTAAAATATAACTCAGAAAACTTTATTTATATCAATTCAACAACCCGGATCTAAGGACCGGTTCGTGTAGTGGGAATAGCCAACCAACTACTCCTTAACTGGATAGAGTTAGGTATAAATATCGACAGCCACTGGGTT
>NW_021779664.1:0-1321 GCF_005508785.2 Acyrthosiphon pisum | reverse complement strand
AAATTTTCGCTTTTTTTTACATATTCGTAAATGTCGACAATTTCAGTGGCTTAACAATATTTTACATTTATATTTCGATAATGGTACGTACTCGGAAAATTGTAAGTGTATACTGTATATAGGAAATAAGTAGGTTAAAATAAATATTAATAACTTGATTTTAGTTTATCTTATGTGCTTCTGTTCAATAACCATACCTTAATGATCTTAGAGTATACTTTATGTTCAACAATTATTTGACAAAATATACTTACGAATTTACAACAGTACCTATCAGACTACCAGTTCTTGTGTTCATTCATTTGATTCAAAATGGTCCTATTTGGGTTTCTATTGATGAATCTACTGACTAAATCAGTGTTAAGACCAAATCGCCGTACATTTAACTTTGAAAATTTAAAACAATATACGGTTTGTCATTGTTTCACTTTAAATTGATTAAACATCAATTGTATTTCAATTTAACAACATTTTTTTTTTACTATTGCATATTTTTTAATTTTTTACTACAAAATATTATATCTTTTAAATTAAATTAATTAGACATAAAAAACAATAAATTGTACCTGTTATTCAAAAATTATTTAGAATTGTGTATTTTAATTTAAAACTTTAACATATTTTTTAAATTTTTCGTAGTACATATTTTTATTTTATACTACGTATTTTGGCAATTTTAATTACATATATATGTACATATTTTTGGTTTTTTATTACATATAAATCCCAGCCCTAATGATGAGTAATTAAATTAACCCTTAATTTTACCTATTGCTAATTGCAACTTTATGCCAATAATATAGAAAACAATTATATTAAAATATCTATGATTTAAAAAAACCTTATCTATTGCTGAGCCTTCATGAATGTATGTAACTATTATGAAAAAAAAATGAATTACCGAAATAGCATATTCTAGCTTTTATGTGAGAAAAAATAAAATAGCCTATTTTAGCATTTTTATCACCACGATCTACTTATATTTGTGATTTTATTTTGACAACACTGCTCGTGGTGGACACTTCGTAGCGGAAACGTGTAGAGCAGGGGTTCCCAATACACGGCCCTTTAGTAACTTAAGTGCGGCCCGCACTAAAATTAATTTGTTCGTTCTAAAATCAAAAATTCTATAAACAGTGAATAAAATGAACGTCGCTTATTAGTTTTCCCAAATTCGATTTAATGACAAAAGAAAATACAATTTTTTCTGATGAAGAAAACCTAACTGATGTAGAAACTCTGAAACCATAACTGCTTGAACTATTGGGCACTTTAAAAAATGAAATAAATAGTCGTTTCTAATGATATTAAAAACTTAAGA
>NW_021779663.1:0-4592 GCF_005508785.2 Acyrthosiphon pisum | reverse complement strand
CCACGACGGACTGCGCTGGAGAGACTTGTATAATATAATAGGTATAGATAGGTATATAGAAAACCTACTGCTGTAGGTATTTTGTGATTTGAGCGAAACATTGGTATAAAGTATTAAGTGATGTTGTGTATAGGTACCTACCTAATATAGTACATTGGTCGGTAAAAAATAATACCAACTAGATTTATGGAATAATATCTAAAAATTAAGGAGGGTAAAACTGGAGGCTTGTAGCAGATAGATTAAAATCAATAGAAGATAACTTATTTATAATTACATATATTTTGTGTTTACCTACCTATAACCTAGGTATCAATATTATAATCAATATTATAATATAGATACCTATGATAAAGTCCAAAGTGGAAAAAAAGTCATCATATGAAGTTGTATAGTTCATTCTGTAACCAATGTTACAAGTGCGTGCTACTCAATATTTTTTCTCTACAAGGAAAATGTATGAATCATAAATAGGTATGTTTTTGTTAATAAGAAACCGCCATATCAACGAAAGCGTTATATTAAATCGGTTGGATAAAATGTTCGGAAAAAAGCGTTACCTACCTACGTAAAATCGGTTAGAAAGTAATGTAATGACGAACATAGTAGCATTCTACACGATATTTTCCACTTCGAAGAAAATGTATAAATCATAAACATAATATATTAATAAGGAAGGCTGGCAAGTTAACGAATTTTTTTAACTCGTTAAGTTATTTTAAAATAATGAAGTTATATTAAGTAAAATAAAATAATTAATAAAATAATTAAATTAATTTAAGTTAAAAGTTACTCGTATTTTTTTTTCGTTAACTCGTTAAGTTGTTAACTTTGAAAAAAAAAGTAACTTAACTTAGTGTAAAGTTAAAATTTGCTATTTGCAAAAATAAAAAATTCCAGACACATAATATGGTTTATCAGATAGTGTTTCTTTACGTTCAAAAAATTACTGGGAAATTTAAAATGATACATCAAAGTAAAAACACACTTAAAAGTTTGCATTATTCTTCGGACAAAAATTAACTTAATTTAGATATTTTTGAAATAAAATCAACTTGAAGTTAACACGTTAACTTGAAAAAAAAAGTAACGGGTTAATTAACGTTTTAACTTAATTTTAACTTTTAACTCGTTAATGCCCAGATTTGTTAATAAGTTACCATTATATTTATATAATATATACAGATATGTATATATGTATACCTATAGTTGAAATTAGATACATTTTACATTTTATTCGTTTTTATATGGTAGGTAATAAATAAAGCGTTACGCAAATTCGGTTAGAAAATAAGAATATCTGTACCTAGCCCAAAAACATATTTATGTTAAAAATAAAAATAAAATGAAAATTCTTTTTACGTTGAAATCACATAGATCGCAAACATTTTTCACTCGTAATATATGGGTGCGTATTATTTTATTTCCACTTATCGTTTGCGGGATATGGTGTATCTGATTCTTAGATCACGTATTAATATATCACCATATATAATTTATAGGTAGATACGATTTTAAATTATCCGAACTAGTTATTTTGTTGTGATTTTATAAAATTAATTCAACTAAACGGCTACCGTATTAGTATAGGTAATTACAATATAAATATAATATAAAATATCTACACTGACAAACCGTCACCGCTCATAATCGTTTTTCTTATACAATTATATTATATCATTGAATTCAAATTTAATACCATCCATTATACAGTGACCCACTTGTAACCTACTGTACAGCAGAGTGACATCCACTTACCCACCTTCTTTTTTTTTTTTGTATTTGAAGATTATTTCAATTAGTTCTAAAAGGTATTTCAGGATTACTCAAATATTTAACTATATTTTATTTGGGTGGTATTTTAAAAGTATTTTTTTACAACACTCAACACTGCTTTTAACTAGGTATATAATATCAAGGGTTTTATTTGACGAGAAATTCTAAAATTTTCAACTATTTGAAATCTTCATGAAATTGTACATCACCAGGTACCGATACCACTGTATAAATCGTATAACTTTATTCAAATAAAAAATATAAAAGAAATTACCGTCAGCGTTTGTCACCGTAGTCCTTCAATAAGACGTGTTCACTGTTCAGGCCGTTCGGCACGCGAAATGTCTGTCAGCCAGCACGCACCTACAACCTACGACTGTAGCTATAGACGTTGCCAGTGATCTCGTCGACATTCTTTTGGATCCCCTGCTAAATACGCACCGTCGCAGACAGTCAACAAATAATGGCCCGTCAGATATCCCAGGACGATCGACTACGTTACTCTATGACTGCACAACCATCAACGTCATCGAAAACCACATAGATGATAAATATTTATATATTGCGAATACTATGTGTTTTTCCCACAGATAGGTACATATAAATGTATATAGATACCATGACAACGTGAGCAGTGATTTCCGAAAAAAATTATTTTGAAATAATTTATATAGGTAATACTATACTATATGTACTAACATAGGCGTAAACTGGAGGGAGCAAGAGAGGACAATTTCCCCCCCCTCAAAAAATGTAACGGGGGCAGCGCCCCCTTGGTATTTTGTAAATTAATTTGAAAAATAATATCAAAAAAGCATTTTAGATTTGTAAGAATTATTTTTTAAAGAAAACTGAAAAATATAATATTTTTAAAAGATTAACTATAGAAAAAAAAATTAACTGATTAATCAAAATGTATTTATTTATTGCCATTTTCCACATGCGATATGTCATCGTAATACCTCGATTACCATTATCATGATAATAATTATTATGATAATGAGTAAAAACAAAACTAAACAGCAAACGTCAACCTGCTGTGTTCCGAAAAAATCATTATAGTACGGTAAAATCTTTGTTCATATACTATGGATGGAGTCACAGCGTATTATATTGTTGCCGATATTAGCGACGAGTCTTCGAATTAGGTGATCGATGTGCACATGCGCGATGCAACTCTTTAAAAAATTATCCATAAGTTACTATCACTGAATTATTCTAAATCATAGTTCGTGGTTAATTATATTATTATATTATTATAGACTATAGTAGGTAAGTAATATATTATTATAGTAGGCATTATACTATTTTTCCAATATAATATTATATTTAAACATAATATACCTATGCTGATTTGATAATTAATTACCTGTAGTGAATAATTAATATGCAAGAAGTTGCGTCGTGCGTGTGCATATAGAATACCTAATTAGGCGACTCGTCGTTGATATTGGCAAAGTTTTTTTTACCAAAATTTGGTATAATACGCTATAGATCCATCCATAGTATAATGATCTAAGGGTAAAATTAAAGCCTGTTTTCCTATTTGTGATAACTGTTTCACTGTGAACTTCAATAGAAAACAATATGACACGACACGTTCTCTTTATCTTGTATTATTCTTCACTATTCATTGTTGTGTTTGACTGCCTGAGCTTTGAGCGTAGTGTTATAGAATTACTACATTAAAATATTACTATTATACTATTTAGTGTATATACTATTCTAATATTTTTTTTGTACAATTCAAGGTACTTTCTTATTATGTCATGTTTGTGTGTATGACTTAAGAGGACGCTACACCCGCATACGTTGTCTCCGTCTTACAAATGTACGACATGGCAAAAACTGTTTTGCGCGGGACAACTTTTCTAGCACCACATTTGCTATAGAGCTAACAAATTTTCACAACACGTAAAAAAGAAATTTATCTGTGCAACAGCGTGCTCCTTTTTTTAATAGCACTATCCAATAATTTTTTATAAGCAAATAAAAAAAACAAAAAAAAACAAAATGTTTAGAACCAAATAACTTTTATTGTATTTATGTTATCTAAAATATGGGCACGCTGTTGCATAGATCATTTTCCACCCTATATGTTCAGAAATGTTGGAGTCACTACTACAAACTTTAGAAGTTTCAAGTACCCACGAATAATATTATACGATCACAACAAATAACTAAAATAGTTATCCTACGTTTTTAATATGTAATTTCGTCCAAATTTGTACTTAAAATGACTATAAAAATAAACTGTGTAAATGTATTTTTTAGATTTTTTGGTAACAGAATTAATTACTTACGTGGAATCTTGTTTTACATTTTTAATTCTTAGATACAAAAATTGAACATTTTATAAATTTTTAACTACAAAATAATTTTTCAAATTAAGATTTGATAAATTTTGTCAAAATTTGATCTTTAAATGCTTATAAAAAAAAATTGTGCCTATGTATTTTTAATATTTTTCAACTGATATTGTAACAATATATCAGGAGCTTTGTATTAAATTTATACACTTTTTGGCCCAACAGATAAAACTTTATTGATATTTATAGAAAAAAAAACTAAAAAAATTTAAAACTAAAAATGTCCGTAAACAGCTCAAAAAGAGTCAAAATATATTCAAAATTGTATGGTGTATAGGAAATGCTAATATAAACATTCAGTAAAATTTTCATGTATCTGCAGTTATTCGTTTTTGAATTACAACAAAATAAGGAAATCGCTACATGAGAAATCGAGTGAATATCCATTGTTGTAAAAATTTGAATTTCAAACGATCATAAAAATTTAATTTGACTTCCTTATAGATA
>NW_021779662.1:0-808 GCF_005508785.2 Acyrthosiphon pisum | reverse complement strand
TCAAATTTTTACAACATTGGATATTCACTGGATTTCTCATGTAGCGATTTCCTATTTTGTTGTAATTCAAAAACGAATAACTGCAGATACATGAAAATTTAACTGAATGTTTATATTAGCATTTCCTATACACCATACAATTTTGAAAATATTTTGACTCTTTTTGAGCTGTTTGCGGACATTGTAAGTTTTCAATTTTTTTAGTATTTTTTTCTATAAATATCAATAAAGTTTTATCTGTTGGGCCAAAAAGTGTATAAATTTAATACAAAGCTCCTGATATATTGTTACAATATCAGTTGAAAAATATTAAAAATACATAGGCACAATTTTTTTTTATAAGCATTTAAAGATCAAATTTTGACAAAATTTATCAAATCTTAATTTGAAAAATTATTTTGTAGTTAAAAATTTATAAAATGTTCAATTTTTGTATCTAAGAATTAAAAATTTAAAACAAGATTCCACGTAAGTAATTTATTCTGTTACCAAAAAATTTAAAAAATACATTTACACAGTTTATTTTTATAGTCATTTTAAGTACAAATTTGGACGAAATTACATATTAAAAACCTAGGATAACTATTTTAGTTATTTTGTTGTGATTGTATAATATTATTCGTGGGTACTTGAAACTTCTAAAGTATACTATTATATATCTATGATTTTACCACGGTTTTTTGTTGATGTATAACGCGTTATAACTTATAAGTACCTAATAGATATTATGATATGATTAATTTGGAATTTATTATAGGTACCTATTATAGGTCAATTTTTTTTTAATACCATAGATAAGTATATATAT
>NW_021779661.1:0-963 GCF_005508785.2 Acyrthosiphon pisum | reverse complement strand
ACTACAAAATAATTATTCAATTTTAAATTTAATAAATTATGTCAAAATTCAACTTAAAATGCCTATAAAAAATAATTATGCCTATGTATTTTTAATATTTTCAACTGCTATTGTAACAATGTATCAGGAGCCTTTTATTAATTTTTTACAGTTTTTGGCCCAATAGATAAAACTTTATTGATATTTATAGAAAAAAAAAACTAAAAAAATTGAAAACTTACAATGTCCGTAAATATCTCAAAAAGAGTCAAATTATTTTCAAAATTTTATTGTATATATAAAATGCTAATATAAACATTCAGTGAAATTTTCAAGTTTCTACAGTCATTCGTTTTTTAATTACAACAAAATAAGAAAATCGTCTCATGAGAAATCGAGCAAATATAAAATGTTATAAAAATATGAATTTCAAACGCTCATAAAAATTTAATTTGAGTTTCTTATAGACATTTTTTTTTTGATAAAGGTAGATTATCCTATAAGGAATCTTGTATCACATTTTAAAATCTTAGTTCTAAAAAGAAAAATTTTTACGAATTATAAACTCAACATAATTAGGTAATTTTTGTGATTTTTCCATATTTTGACAATTTTTGAACTTTAAATGCTAATAAAAAAAAACTGTGACTAAGGATTTTTAATATTTTTCAAATGTTATTGAAATAATATAGTAGGAGTCTTCTATTAAATTTTAAAGTATTTTTACTCAACAAATAAAGTTTTATTGACATTCATAGAAAAAAAAACTAATTAAATTGGAAACTGAAATTGTCTGTAAACAGCTCAAAACAAATCAAAATATTTTGAAAATTTTATCATGTATAGAAAATGGAAATATAAACAACTAGTGAAAATTTCATGTATCTACAGTCATTCGTTTTAAAGTTACATCAAAAACCAAAATCAATTTATCTCGAAAACAGATTTTGCGTAAAAATTCCCGTTTTTCCTTAATTTTTCTTT
>NW_021779660.1:0-1026 GCF_005508785.2 Acyrthosiphon pisum | reverse complement strand
GGAATATTTACTCAACTGCAATTATAGAAAAAATAGATTTTATTTTTTGCAGCAATTTAAAAATGTAAAGCCGTGAAGACTATTTGCACCATTACTAGGTATTATTTGTATGACCATTTTATAGTCATGACTCATGATATACATTTATACATTGGCTCTTTCTGTGCTATTTATAACCCATTAATTAAAATATATATTATCTTTGCTACCTTTTTTTAATAATAATAGTGAATTTATTTTGATGTGCTTGGTTATAAAATTGTAACAACAATTTGTATATTTTTATTGGTGATTAATGATTATATTGTTTTAATAAAATAGGAAAAATCGCGTGTTTTTGTTTTTAAATAAAAATAAAAAAAACATTTCTGTTAATTTTTCCCGATTATTAAGAAAAGTAATGTTGCATTTCTTACTTTTAACTATCTAATAAAATTTCCAACTACATGTCATTTTCTACTAGACACCACACTTAAAGTTGAAAATAAACGCATTTTTCTACCATATAAACGAAAAGGGGTCTTCTTACACAAAATTATAAAGAAAACGTCCAAACCACTCCGCTCAATATCTTAAATACAAATATTTATGCATACAAAATATAGTTAGATGGAAATATTTAAATAGGTAATAGTCAATAGAATTAGTTTTATCGATAATAACAATGTTGTTTAAGAAAACTTAGTGGGTTCAAAACTTCCAAATATCTATAAGCTCTAGTAAAAAAAAGCATCAACCGTAATGGATGGATAAGGTTAATGGCAATAAGAGGAGAGTCATCTGATGGATGTGATTTTTAATATGACAGGTCTTCGGTACCAACTGATCCGCCGTAAATTATTATTTTATACTTTGAAGCAAACGAATATTATGTACAGGATATAGTCTAAAATACGAGCTTTCGGACCTAAAATACTGATTTAAAGTTTTGAAAGTTAAATTTTGTGCAAAGGTAGGTATAGTTTTTTTCTATTTTAAAAATAATATAGTTTTAATTTTTGTATTGTGTATACATATTTCATATTT
>NW_021779659.1:0-1011 GCF_005508785.2 Acyrthosiphon pisum | reverse complement strand
TACATGAAAACGTAGGTTGTAATTAGTTAAAGGGGTAAACAATGAAAATATATGATAATAATATTATCTACATAACAATAGGTATGTCAATATGTACAGGAACTAAAATAATTAAAGTTTTCGTAAACCATAGTAGAATTATTAAAATATTATAATTCGTTATACCTATATAATTTGTAAATTATGTTTTTTTCAAAGTATCCTACATGTTATTATACTAATATTATACGATCCACTTTATCGTACAAGCCTTCATATAGCTTTATTGTATCTTTTATTGAGAGAAGTAAAAGGTAAAAAGGTAGATTGTCATCATTGTTGAGAAGATAAAATATAATTTTTACCACTGCCTCTGCTTTTATTATAATACCTCAGAGCCGTATAACAAAATATTCTAAGGTTAGATTGTTAAATTATACAATTTTAAAATAATGAAAATATTGATGATGAGTATAAAAATAAACTAATGTAAAAGATTTTATGCAAAATACATATTTTTTACTTAAAGATTCGCTTAAACTACCGTTGAATTTAGTTTGATTAATAATAATATAAAACTTACAGCTATTCAAATATAAATATAAGTAGTGAGGTTGGCTTTATTGTTATATTAGTTGAATACAATTTACCTCTTTACTAGGTTATTATGTAAATCGATATATTTTGTTAAGTTCAAAAATTGAAAAAATATGGAAAAATCACGAAAATTAGCAAATTATTTTGAGGTTAAGAATTCGTAAAAATTTTTCTTTTTAAATCTAAGATTTTAAAATGTAATACAAAATTCCTTATATAGGATAATCTACTTTTATCAAAAAAAAAATGTTTATAAGAAACTCAAATTAAATTTTTATGAGCGTTTGAAATTCATATTTTTACAACATTTGGTATTTACTCGATTTCTTACGTAACGATTTTCTTATTTTGTTGTAATTAAAAAACGAATGACTATAGAAACTTGAAAATTTCAACTGAATGTTTATATTAGCATTTTCTATATACTATAAAATT
>NW_021779658.1:0-855 GCF_005508785.2 Acyrthosiphon pisum | reverse complement strand
AAAGTTATAAGAATTTTAACTCAAAATATTTACAATGTTTGTGATTTTACGAATTTGTCAATATTTTAAATTAAGAATCTCATAAAATATTTTTGTTAATTTACTTTTTTTAATTTTCACTAACTAAAACTTACGAGAAACCTTGTATTACAGGTTCAAGTTTTTTGGCCCAGCAAATAAAAATACGTGTGTGAAATAAAACCAATAATAATTATGATTAAAAAAAGGTGGGTAAGTGGATGTCGCTCTGCTGTACAGTAGGTTAGAAGTGGGTCACTGTATAATGGACAGTATTAAATTTGAATTTAATGATATAATATCATTGTATAAGAAAAACGATTCTGAGCGGAGACGGTATATCAGTCTATGTATTAGACATATATATACTTATCTATGGTATTAAAAAAAATTGACCTATAATAAATTCCAAATTAATCATATCATAATATCTATTAGGTACTTATAACGCGTTATACATCAACAAAAAACCGTGGTCCTATCATAGACATATAATAGTATACTTTAGAAGTTTCAAGTACCCACGAATAATATTATACAATCACAACAAAATAACTAAAATAGTAATCCTAGGTTTTTAATATGTAATTTCGTCCAAATTTGTACTTAAAATGACTATAAAAATAAACTGTGCAAATGTATTTTTTAGATTTTTTGGTAACAGAATTAATTACTTACGTGGAATCTTGTTTTAAATTTTCAATTCTTAGATACAAAAATTGAACATTTTATACATTTATAACTACAAAATAATTTTTCAAATTAAAATTTGATACATTTTGTCAAAATTTGATCTTTAAATGCTTATAAAAAAAAATTGTGCCCATGTATTTTAAT
>NW_021779657.1:0-782 GCF_005508785.2 Acyrthosiphon pisum | reverse complement strand
TAGTATGAATCTATCCAATAGTGAAAATAATCCCTTATATTATATCAACAATACTCTTATAGTAGGAACCTTCCTCGACTTACTATTTAAAGTAAAATATATCCATGAATTATATCTTATAATACTATTATTTTTTTTTATATATATCCTTATATTATAACTATATTACTATTGTAGTAGGACTTTAGGAGCCTTCCTCGACTACTATCAAAAGTAAAATAAATCCTTAAATTATAACTATATTACTATTGTAGTAGGAGCCTTACTCGACTACTTATCAATAGTAAAATGTATTCTTATTTTACTATTATAGTAGGAGCCTTACTCGACTACTTATCAATAGTAAAATGTATTCTTATGTTAATATAATATTATAGTAGGAGCCTTACTCGACTACTTATCAATAGTAAAATGTATTCTTATGTTACTATTATAGTAGGAGCCTTACTCGACTACTTATCAATAGTAAAATGTATTCTTATTTTACTATTATAGTAGGAGCCTCACTCGACTACTTATCAATAGTAAAATGTATTCTTATGTTAATATAATATTATTGTAGGAGCCTTACTTGACTACTTATTCAATAGTAAAATGTATTCTTATGTGAATTCAGTGTTTTTCAAATACTTTTAAAAATAATACTTCAACCAAGTATTTTTAATTTTTTTCTCAAAATATCAGTATTTAAAATTAAATACTATTTTTAATATACATTAATATTTTTTTAAGTTTTGATATTTGATATTTTAATTTTGAAAACGTAAAATAAAAACTAAAAT
>NW_021779656.1:0-1066 GCF_005508785.2 Acyrthosiphon pisum | reverse complement strand
GGTTTTAAGGTAAAGTATATTTATTCGGGGGCGTAAGCTGGATAATAATATGCATGCTTGTACACGATCTACCCGAGTAACCAATAACAACCATTTATATCCAAAAAAGAAATGATATATATTTTTAGTTTGACTATTGTCTATTATAATCTGCATCCAATTACAACAATTTAAACAAATAAAAAAGTTTCAATTTCCACAGTGAATCTCAAGATCCCTGTTTGACAATCTCTCTAAAATAAAAATATCGGAAGATTCTTAGTGTACATCTAAGTCATTAGATTAACCACTATTCCAAAATTTAAGTGTATGAGCTTCGCATACAACTTCTAAGTTCATACGTTTTGTATTTTTTAAGATGTAGCATTTAGTACCTATTTAGTTACATTATTACAAGTATCATGCCAAGATTAATTTTAGTACGACAATTTCCACACTTCCCAATTAATGAAATGTCATATTATATCAATAATTACAATATTAACTACGTGATAGGTGATAGGTTTGAATTTACATTGTACAAATTCAGGGATCGCTCTACGGCTTATGTATCCTTAATACATATTTGATAATTAGATTAATGATTAGTGCGTATTTTTATTTGTACCTATTACCTATTGTAATATAATGTATCGTCTATATGTAAACACATTATACATTATATAAATTTAAATATAACACTAGGTGCAAGTAACTTGTAACTTATACTTACTGTCAACAGATATTTCTGATGTAAAGGTTCTGATATTATTTCCTTGATCTGTGTAATAAATAATATTTAAACTTGAAATAAAACATGAAACAACTAATGACAATGGACCATATTATGGAATGCGGGTGGTCCGATATACATATATACGTACGCATCAGGTACATGTATACATTATACGCACTCCTCTTACATAAACGCGACACATGAAATGCATAAATAATATTCTACACCTCCCAGATCAAACGTTTAGTAAAACCACACAATCAATAATTGTCAGCGGCGCCAGACGACACCGTATATTATAAAAGATTAATGATTAGTGCGTATTTTTATTTGTACCTATTACCGATTGTA
>NW_021779655.1:0-854 GCF_005508785.2 Acyrthosiphon pisum | reverse complement strand
AAATAAATAATTTAGTCATCTTTATCTTTACCTAGATAAAATTATATTTATCTCGGCTCAACGCAGCACGCGGGGTCCGCGATCTACCGCAGTAATATACTGCTCGCATAATCACACAAACGCATCAATAGCAACGCATTGCCGTGTTCAGCTAGTATTTAATAAAGAAAATAAATAAATATTCAAAACTTACCAATGTAGGTAAATACATGTAGTTGCTGGTGTTCGGCTGGTAACTGGTATACAGTTTACCTATTATAGTAATTGATACACGTGGAGTAGTGGCGAATTCCAGTCGTGGAATGAAACATAGATACCGACGATAATAATTATTTAGAAATAATATTTGTTGCAAAGTAGTGAGCGATTTCCAAGAAATAATCAGTCCTGTAAAGAATACTTTTAAAAAGTACTTGAGTAAATACTCAAATACATTTTTTTAAAGTATTTAAGATATTACTCAAATACTTTAATTCTATAGTATTTCAAATACTACTCAAATACTTTGAAAAAGTATTTGGAATACTTTTCAAATACTTTTGGTTTTTAAAGTAGGTTTCTAATTATCGTAATATAAACACATGTTAGTAGGTTATCTAATAGTTTAAAGGGAATATTGTTATTCAATAACTATTTTTAGAAATCTGGTTTTCACAAACCTTTGGGCTTCGGCAAACACAAAAATACAGAATATTAAATAAAACTATTATTCTATTATTGTAGTTGACAATAATATTTTTCCAACCAATTATTTTGAATAAAAATAAAATGTTCGAAATAAAAAACCAAAGTATTCAATACCAAAAAGTATTTAAAATACTATTCAAAATACTTCATGCTGAAAGTATTTAAAA
>NW_021779654.1:0-813 GCF_005508785.2 Acyrthosiphon pisum | reverse complement strand
ATCGCGTGCAAACCGAGCGCCGCCGTCCCGCGTGTCGGTCGATCATTTTTGGAAAAGTCGAGTTTTACCACTCATAGACGCGTCCGTCCTCCCTGACGTCGACTTATTCGCCGTTCCCCGTTAAATTTAAAGGCCGCGCGCGGCCGCGCTTCCTCCCGGACGAGTCCCGCGGCGGACGAGTCGATCGCGGAGAGCGCGGCGTACTCACGATTTTAACAATTTTTCCGACTTTTTCGACTTAGGTCGCCCCCGACTCCTCAACGAGACGTCGGACCTCCCCGTCGAAGACGTATTCGCGTTCCCCGCCAAATTTATAGGCCGCGCGCGACCGTACTTCTATCCCAGCGAGTCCCGGGGCGTAGCGACGTCGCGGAAAGCAGACGGCCCGCCGCGCCGCCGTCGAGTAGGTATCGCTATATACAGGCATAAATATATGCGTCGGGACGTTCGATTTTTTTCGCGAATATCGCGTTTTCGACGTCCGAGAGCGGCTAAGCCGGTCGTACGACGTCCGACGCGGCCTGATCGCCCGCTCCGATGCCTGAAGCGGACGTGCGAACCGCGTTCGTAATTCACCGGAACGGCGAAACGGCTTAAGAGTCAGAGATTTGACACCAGTTCTCAACTCAGTAGGTAGGCAGGTCGGTTAGGCGTAGGTGCGGATGACCCGGGGTCGTGGTTTCGATCCCGGCACCTCCGGGATTCGAATTAATTTGCGGCGGCCGTGTTAAATTAATTTTTTTTTTTCGGATCGAATTTTTTTTCCGCCTTTTTTTCGTTATTTGCATTTTCATATTTAACGAAAATTTATTT
>NW_021779653.1:0-353 GCF_005508785.2 Acyrthosiphon pisum | reverse complement strand
TAGATAAAAAAGCTTGAAAATTTAATAGAAGGCTCCTAATATATTGTTTCAAAGGCAGATGAAAAATATTAAAAATCGTTAGTTAAGATATGAAAGTGTAATACAAGATTCCTTATAAGATTATTTACCTTTATCAAACAAAAAATATCTATAAGAAAGTCAAATTAAATTTTTATGATCGTTTGAAATTCAAATTTTTACAACATTGGATATTCACTCGATTTCTCATGTAGCGATTTCATTATTTTTTTGTAATTCAAAAACGAATAACTGCAGATACATGAAAATTTTACTCAATGTTTATATTAGCATTTCCTATACACCATACAATTTTGAAAATATTTTGACTCTTT
>NW_021779651.1:0-789 GCF_005508785.2 Acyrthosiphon pisum | reverse complement strand
AATGTTGGGCTATCAATACATATATACATACGATTTTACGCATAAATATATATATACGCACTCCTTACATACACACGCGACACGTGCAACACATAAACAATATTCAACACCTCTCCGTTCAGACATTTAAGAAAAACAAACACAATCAATTATCAGCGGCACCAGATGACACCGTATATATAAAAACCATAAATGCATTTTTTACGTATATAATATACACATATATATTATATTCTATGAGACCCCTTCGATAATTTTCCAATCGAGATGTTCGGTCAAAACAAAACAATAAATTACCAGTGACACCTTTGTCGCACCGCATAAAATAAGAAAAAAACATCACGTATTAACCAATGCATATCAGAAGAAGGGATTACACCGAAGCCACATTATATAAGGACCCTACAGAATAGACTCGCCAGCCAGTATTTTTCAGAAGAAGACCCATGCACAAGGTCCACGCCAGTCAACATCACGACTCTCTTCCACTGCTGTTCAAGGGAGTGCTTATGGTTGTGCGTACCTACATGCGTATACAGTATATGTATATTGGATTACCTCAGCATTCGTTATGACTGTCTGAATTAGTTATCTCTCTATCAGACAAATTCGTATTATTCATTTTTCCATTCACCTACGTATTAATCTTTAAAATCATAAAGTTCTGTGACTATCATCATATCGTAATCCCGTTAAGTACATTACTATTACACAATTACACTTTGAACACGAACATAGCAATATTTTTAGAATATAAGTATAGTAGGTACTAAGAGCTCATTTAACTTA
>NW_021779650.1:0-744 GCF_005508785.2 Acyrthosiphon pisum | reverse complement strand
CAGGGGTAAGACAGGGTGATGCACTATCTCCGGATCCTGTTTAACATCGCGTTGGAATCGGTAGGTTAAAGAAAGTATTACAAAACGAGCCACAAGGTTTGAATATAGGGCAAGGAAAACAAGTATTTTTGGCCGCGTACGCAGATGATATAGCTGTTATAGCAGAGACAGAGGATAGTCTCTGTAATCGTCTCTGTTGTGAGGTTTGTGTAATTGGTCCATATAAAAAAATATCATAACATTAGATACATAATTTAATTGTTCACTGAAAATTAAATCTTCTAATCCGGTATTATAATTATTGACATTAACTTTTGTCCAAAATTGTTGAAAACGTTTAAAAATTTGAATTTCTGGACCAGATGTAATTACAAAGTTTACTTCAAATGCAGATCTAAGTATAATTTCATAAATGTGATGCCTGCAAGGAAAGTATAAAATATCACGTTCTAATAACTGTTCCAAGATTATACATGCTCCTTTTTAGACGACCCGTATTTGAAGCCGTTGTATCACAATATAGAGCTTGGATATTATCGATGAGGCCCCATTCTTCAAGTGCTTGAAACATTGCTTCCGCTTGATTTTTTCCAGTTCCAGATATGAGCTTAGGAACACTTAACACCTTTAAAAGAAACAATTAGTGGTAAACGATCAACAAGCTCTTTTCCTGTTAAATCAGGGAGCAGCTTGCCATCCCAGTGAACAACAACTGGACCTACTTCTGATATACCTATTGAATCA
>NW_021779649.1:0-805 GCF_005508785.2 Acyrthosiphon pisum | reverse complement strand
ATATAACTATTGAAAAATAATAGGTAATAACTCGGCAACAAAAAACAGCGGTAAAACTAAAATATTTACACGACACCAGTTTTGAATTAAATTTATTTTGATGTTTTTGTTGTGATTAAAAATGATTAGGTAATCTTTACGAGTTAAAATCTTAATAAAATACTTAAAGTACTTACATTTTATATAGATCTGATATTATAATGTCTAAAATATATTACATTTTGGAGAGTCTGCATAGTACCTACCTACCTAATAACTTATGATTATAGCAAAATTACATTAAAAATACAATATCTAGGACGTCACCAAATATGTATGTGATTTTTATTTATTAGATTTACAGAATTCGTTACCAAATGTATTCATTTATTTTTTCCATTATTTAGTTGTGTTTTGTTACTTTTGTATATATTATGATTATTATATAATTATTATATTATTATATTATTATACTAGCTGATCCCGTGCACTCCGTTGCGCGTAAAAAAATATAACTCTTAAAATATTGTGATTACTCATGCTTGTCCCTGATGTGCCCAAATGGGGACTAATAACAAATAAATACTAATTTCTACTAAATATTTCTCCTGTAACCAATAGCAACCATTAATAAACGAAAATTTCAATCGTAAATCTCATAATCCCCGTTTGAGCCCCAACCGGTGGCGTCCTGACACGAATATAATTGGCGATACGTTCTTCTTCTCGACGAAAAGAATGTATTGAAAAAAAAATAAATTGAATCGGTCTAATATCTCTTGAAAAAAATGGTCACGATTATCCCGCCACTTAATTTTATTATATA
>NW_021779648.1:0-807 GCF_005508785.2 Acyrthosiphon pisum | reverse complement strand
TTCATAAAAAATCGGTCTAGCCGTTTCCGGAGTTCGAAGATAAATATTTTCCCATATTGTGACACGAGATTTCTATATACCTATTAGAAAGAGATATATTGTAATAAATTAGTAATTACTATTAATCTTTAGTGTATACTGAGTATAGTATTTTGGCATTGTATAATTATATGTACAGATGGGAACAGAGTTATTTATTTTTATTACCTATAATATAATGTACCTAGGACCTACCTATAATAATAGTAATATAAATTCTATAGAAATTATATTGTGTATAGGTATCAGTCCTGTAAAGTATTTAAGTAAGAGTATTTGAGTTAAAGTATTCAAATACTTTTTTAAGTATTGAATAACTTTTTAAATACTTTTAGCATTAAGTATTTTGAATGGTATTTTAAATACTTTTTTTGTATTAAATACTTTTTGGTATTGAATACTTTGGTTTTTTATTTCGAACATTTTATTTTTATTCGAAATAATTGGTTGGAAATATATTTTTGTCAACTACAATAATAGAGTTTTATTTAATATTCTGTATTTCTGTGTTGGCCGAAGCCCAAAGGTTTGTGAAAACCAGATTTCTAAAAAAAGTTATTGAATTTTGAATAACAATATTCCCTTTAAAACTATTAGATAACTATTAGAATACCTACTACCTATGTGTTTATATTACAATAATTAGAAACCCACTTTAAAAACCAAATGTATTTGAAAAATATTCCAAATACTTTTTCAAAGTATTTGAGTATTTACTCAAGTAATTTTTAAAAGTATTCTTTACAGGACTGATAGGTATTATATGTG
>NW_021779647.1:0-1116 GCF_005508785.2 Acyrthosiphon pisum | reverse complement strand
GGGAGGTGAGTTTTACCTAGGAGTCAGATGTGGGCATGTACGGAGAAGGAGTTTTTGTAGAACATCGATTTTGATTGAGAATGAATAGAATTTTGGATAGACTTGAAATTTGCAGATTTTTGAAGAACCGAGTTTTTAACGGTAGTGGGCAGACCCGTTATTGTACGAATACCTATGTTTTGGACAGATTCGATGCATTTCAAATGTGAGGGACCGGTAAAAGGTGCCCAAGAGGAGCCAGCATAAGAAAGAATTGGAGAAACGTAGAGTTTTAGAATGTTGAGTTTCGAAGTTGTTGGAGCGGGGCTAGAACGGTTAAGTATGGGGTAAAGTATTCCGCGAACGCGAGTTGCCTTTTTGGTGATGTCTTGTACGTGTTTACCGAAGGTGAGTTTGCGCCCGATTGTAACGCCGAGGTATTTGGCATGATTGGACCAGCTCACTGGATGATTGTCGAGTAGTAATGGAGGGACGGATGAAGTATTAGAACGTCCGAAAAGGATTCCTACAGTTTTGGTCGGGTTTATTTGGATTCTCCAGCGATGAAACCATGTGGCTGCTCGTTTTGGGTTTTTGTCGAAAGTAAAGAACATTGTGTCGTCGGCGAATAGAGAGGGATGTGCTTTAGGAGTTGTTGGTATGTCGTTTATGTAGGTCAAGTAAAAAGTAGGTGAGAGACAGGATCCTTGAGGGACGCCTGCGAGTATGTTTCTGGTGGACGAGAGTGAGTTTTCGACTTTTGTGATGAAGGTGCGGTCAGTGAGAAAGGATTCGATGATTTTAACGATTTCAGTCGGGATATTGAGTTGGGATAGTTTGTAGAGGAGACCTACGTGTCAGACTCGGTCGAAGGCTTTTTCCACGTCAAGAAAGATGGAAGCGGTGTTTAGGTTGTTGTTAAAGTTCTGGCTAAGTTGGTGAGTGAGTTTGGTCAGTTGTAGGGTGGTAGAGTGTTCAGGTCTGAAGGCAAATTGTTCTGGGCGGATTTTGTCATAGAGATTGTTTTGCAGGTAAGTTAGGATGATTCGTTCATAAATTTTGGATAGGGAGGAAAGTAGAGCGATTGGTCGGTAGTTTTCGGGTAGTTTGTGGTCTTTGCCTGGTTTGGGAATGGAA
>NW_021779646.1:0-1120 GCF_005508785.2 Acyrthosiphon pisum | reverse complement strand
CATTATAATAACAAATGTAGATATACCTAATATAGTATATGGTATTTTCGGTTATTACTGTGGCATGGTATTTACGGTAACAATGGTAAATACCAAATCATGGTGTGCTGGTATCAAAAATCCCACCGTCTCTAGTTCAGACTAAAGAAAATCGGGAAGAAAATGGAAGCTAGTTTTTTGTGGTGCTTGAAAATTGAAAATGGAGAGCGGAGAAAAAATGTATCATATATTTGAAAAAAAATGCTCACGCCCTTTATACAAACTGTTACTCACTGAGAACCTGATTTAAACCTGATTTCTGAAACCATCTTTGTTTGGGTTATCAAATATTATAATTTTAAATTAATGTGGAATAGGTATCATAAAATAACATATACAATTAAAAATGTGTGTGAAGTTAGCCCCCCTCCAACAAATATCTTCCAAAATATTTGCAGCAAAAATTGTATACTAATTTATAATTTATAGTAACCAAATTTTATGATTTGTGACTTCATGATTTAAACGTCAAAACTGATTTCTCAATAAGGGGGAACTTCAAGTGAGCCCCCACACATCAACCAAATGAAATACATGAAATTTATAATTTTCTTTTTAAACTGTAATCATTTAAAATTTGTAACCTCACTGTATCAGGTTTATGCTGATTTCTAAATGGGGGTGCTAGTCCTCCCCCCAAGTCAACTGATTTAATTCCAAATGTTTGTATCTCATTAAGATTAATCTGTAACCAATTGTTATTTACTTTTTAAACTTTTTAATCTCAAGGTACCAAGGTTATGGTTAGTTTATCCAAGAAGGGCTAGTCCCTCCAACCGACTAAAATTATTTGAAAACCTTTGTTATTTATTAAGCTTAATTTGTAACCATTTGTAACCGAATTTTTTAAATTTGTAACCTAGTTGTACCAGATTTACGACCATTTCCAATTAATGATGAGACTAGCCCCTGTTGTAAAACTAATATTACAGTTACGGTTAAAAATATATAGGTAGTCTTCCTGTCCACTATCTTGTCACTGTGATTTTAATTGTATTAGTAATTTGATGCTGCTAATCAATTTATTTTTGAGATTTATTTGATATTATCAAATAATATCATAGTCAGTTAAATTATTTAT
>NW_021779645.1:0-894 GCF_005508785.2 Acyrthosiphon pisum | reverse complement strand
TGATTATTTTCGCTGCATTTTTGCTGGCCATTTCCTTTCACAAGAGCAATGTCCATCATTTTGTTCATAGTGATATTTTGGTTTGTGGCATCTTCTTCAAATAATCGTTCTTTAAATTGTTTATCAAGACCAAGAGTGAAAATGTCTCTTAAAACAATATTTAGTTCAGTACCAAAACCACAAGGTATGGATAAGGTGCGTACTGGAGCAGCCCATTCTGCAACCGTTTCCATAGGATTTTTCTCCGCTCTGTAAAATTCATGTCTGGCAGAAAAATACGATTTTACAGGCGTGAAATGTTCATCTAATAATTTGATTAGATCATTGAATGATTTTGCTTCAATGTCCAACGGCACACATAAACTTGCGAGTAAGGACAACGTTTCGTCACTTAGCGCAGTTATTAAAATGGTTTTCATTTTGAGGTCACTTGAAACATCACCAGCAATGAAACTATTTGTTAACTTTAATTTAGAAGTTTTCCATTCACCGGAACGGTGATCAAATGACATGTGGTTAAGTCCAATATATGCAGCCATATTATTTCCCGAGTTATTACCAGATGCAATGTTTGACGTACTTGTTTCCGAATTTGCGGTTTTGGTTTTCACCATCTTCGTCGCCAAATTTGTTGTATCTTGTACAACAACTTAGATTTTTACGGATAAATAAAACATTACTTTTTAAATACATTCTTTTATTTTAATGACAAGACACAACTCAAACACATTTTATCTTCGGTTACTCAAGAGAAAACATAATATAAAAAAAGTGGGTAAGTGGATGTCACTCTGCTGTACAGTAGATTACAAGTGGGTCACTATATAATGGATGGTATTAAATTTGAATTCAGTGATATAATATCATTGTATAAGATAAAACGATTCTGAGCGG
>NW_021779644.1:0-887 GCF_005508785.2 Acyrthosiphon pisum | reverse complement strand
TTACCCGTAACATATACAATTTACGGCGGCTCGACGTGGTTACAACTTACGAATCACAACGCGCGCGCCAGTTTTTCGCGCGTATTTAGATATACGGATTTCTTATTCATTGTTCATATGGCGCGCGTACACACGCGTACACGCGCGTCGATCGCGATAACGACGCGAGAATCTATTTCCGCACGAACACGCGCGTGACTTCGCGGATTGAAATTCCATATATCATTATCGGACCGTTCAGTTAACACGCGCTTTTCGATGCGAACGATCGAATTTTGATCATAGATTCATAGTGTTTGAAAACTAATATTTTTTTAAGTATGGAAATCGAAATAGATATGTTAATTAACGAAGTAGAAAAAAGGCCTGCCATATGGGACATGACAACGCATGAGTACTCAAACCGAACGATGAAGAGAAGAAGTTGGGAAGAGTTGGTGCTTATCTTTGGTAGTCCTGAAGATTCAGAAGAGAAAAAGAAAAATTTAGGTAATTAATCTTTTATTATATTTATATTTATTTTAAAATTTACAAATGAATAAAATTGTTCAAATCATTTTGTCTTGCCACTCTAATTTCCCTTCATTTGTAAAGTAGTTGGTAAATTTGTTTCGAATCATATCAGCATCACGTACATGACGGCCAGTATAGGTTGAACTGAGATTTGATAATGGTGGTGTGTATAGTGTATCTTCGTAATTAAAACCATCTCTCACTCTAACATAGTTATGTAAAGTGCATATGGCTTTTACAATAGCTTCAGCAAAGTCAATCTTTACATCTAGCGGTCTATGTAATATTCGCCACTTACTACACATAATCCCAAATGTGCATTCTACATATCGACGTGCCAACGTTAACCGATAATTAAAAATTTTTTTTTTCAT
>NW_021779643.1:0-721 GCF_005508785.2 Acyrthosiphon pisum | reverse complement strand
GAATATCCAATGTGTAAAAATTTGAATTTCAAACGATCATTAAAATTTAATTTGACTTTTCTTTATAGATATTTTTTGTTTGATTAAAGGTAGATAATCTTATAAGGGAATCTTGTATTACATTTCATATCTTAGATTTTAAAAAGAAAAAATTTTTATGAATTTCTAACTAGAAAATAATTTGCAAAATTTTCGTGATTTTTCCATATTTTGTCATTTTTTGAACTTTAAATGCTTATAAAAAAAAACTGTGACTAACGATTTTTAATATTTTTCATCTGCCTTTGAAACAATATACTAGGAGCCTTCTATTAAATTTTCAAGCTTTTTTATCCAACAAATAAAATTTTATTGATATTTTTAGAAAAAAAACTAAAAAAAAATGGAAAATGAAAATGTCCGTAAAGAGCTCAAAATAAATCAAAATATTTTCAAAATTTTACCGTGTATAGAAAATGCAAATATAAACAACCTGTGAAAATTTCATATATCTACGGTCATTTATTTTAGAGTTACACCAAAAACCAAAATCGATTTTGTTAAAAATCGATTTTGCGTAAAAATTCCAGTTTTTCCTTAATTTTTCTTTTGTTTTTCACGGCGCTTTTGAAAACTATTGGAAAAATTTTACTTTTGACCCCCCAAAGTACCAACTAGATTCACTTTCCTATCAGAAAAGGTACTGTTGAAGAAAATCCAAGCACTTTACTGTCCTAAAACG
>NW_021779642.1:0-873 GCF_005508785.2 Acyrthosiphon pisum | reverse complement strand
TCAGTCAAAATGTCATGTATCTACGGTCATTTTTTTTATAATGTTACACCAATAACCAAATTCAATTTTGTGAAAAATCGATTTTGCGTAAAAATTCCCGTTTTTCCTTAATTTTTCTTTTGTTTTTCCCGGCGCTTTTGAAAACTACTGTGATATTTAAATTTTGACCTCCCCAATGCACCAACGATATTCACTTTCTGATCGAACAAGATACTGAAGTTGAAAATCGTAGCATTATTTCGACAACTTATCGTGTACACAGACACAAAATAAAAAAAAAAAAAAAAACACATCATTGTAAAATCAATACATTCATCGTTCCACTCAGAATCTAAAATATACATTATTTTTATAGACCTTAGGTCATTAGTATAAATTCAAATTTAGATATTTAAATAAATAATAATAACTTCTTTGTTATTAAAAAATATTTTGCGGGCATTTGAAACTTTTACATATTACATTACTTTCTAATAGTACTTCATAAAGGTATTTTTGTAATTGGCAGTTATTAATGGTAATTATGATCATATTATTAATTACTATATTTTAATAGAATACAAAGCTAAAAATTCAAACTGTATTTTAATTTAACTTGTTTGGTTGATTGCATGGTTTAATACAGAGATCTATATAGATTATAATTAACAGATAGATAGATAATTGTTTTCAACTTTCATCAAGACTAGATCTGTTCATAAAAAATTAATTAAACTATCATAAACTAATATTAATGTTTACATTTTCTGAATCAATCTTCAATGTTAATGAAATGTATGCATTGGTGGCTTGAGCAATATGATGGTATACATTAAAGTTCTGTTTGTTTGACTCGTACAAGATGTACACGTTTCCATAAATTTAACAATAGTT
>NW_021779641.1:3265-4513 GCF_005508785.2 Acyrthosiphon pisum | reverse complement strand
GAAACTATACCACGTACTTCTAAGGCATTAAGTATGACCTTCATCTGGAACTTCCATAACGGCCAGTTTTCCACACATAATTTTGTTATCTTCACCGAGTCTTCCATGATCGATGGCTTCCTTATACTTGACCGGTATAACAATTTACCAACAAAATTGTACCTATGTACACTGATCCGCCGTTTTCCGAAATCCAGGGTATCTCCGACTGGTTGTAGTTTTCTGCGTTAATACACTTATAAAAAAACTTCGACTGGGCTAGTGACTGCGTATCTGGGTATCTGGGCCCATAACCTGTTGAAAGTGCAGCTTGACAGACTAACCGTTTTAGTATTAATATAAATGAATAACACGACAATATGATTATGTATAAGTATAATATATAATAACGTACAACTGGACAATTTAACGTGACTGTACACACACACCGTATACGCACTGTACGACGGTGGCCGTGCAAGTGATTCTTACATGCTACAAAGGCCCTATATATATGCACAACCGAGGTCATGTTACATCTGTATAGAGAGTGAGTCTTACGCTCGTATAACTAGATACTAAATTGTACACACGTGTCAAGGCTGACTACTAATATTAATTGTACATTTCAACAATTATTATACCTTTGACTTGAGTGATATCGTATTTATTACTTTCAACTTCTGGTCTTTATAATTTTATATTATTTGATAAGTACCGCAATCGCCTTCAGTGGGGCGAACTGCACGACACCCTGACAAATGGGTATAATAGAATACATATTTTGGGGGCTAGCTTTATTTTACTGTATAGTGTACTCGGTGACTTGATTTGTAAAGGGTTTTACGCCGAGGCATACAAATCGTAATTTCTGCGGTATCTACTGACTAGGTATAGCAGATTTACACACAAACACCTACCCAAACCACAAAACTTTGGGCAGCTATATCTCATCAACGGATTAACGAAAAATTAAAATTTTAACGTGATAATTCATAAAAAAAATAGCTTTATTAATTTATAAAATTTTTAGTATGGGTTCCCATTTGAAAATCAAAAGTTGATAGTGGTTTACCTAATAAATATAAGGGTGAAAATATTAAAACTTTACAAAAATGTAGAAAAGTATGAAACTAAAATTTAAAAAAAAAAAAATTTGGAAAAATGTCAATACTTTTTAAAATAATGAGTGTTCAACGATAAAAGAATCACCCTAACGTATAACTATATAGATTTACTAGGTTTCTAAATCGGGATTTTTGTGGGGGG
>NW_021779641.1:0-855 GCF_005508785.2 Acyrthosiphon pisum | reverse complement strand
TCATTTATTTACGTGGAACTTTTTTTTTTAAATTTTCAATCTTTACCTATTGGACATTTTATAAATTTTTAACTACAAAATAATATTTCATTATTAAATTTAATAAATGTCAAAATTAAAAATTTAAATACTTATAAAAAAAAAATTGTGTCTATATTTTTAATATTTTTCAACGGCTATTGTAACAATATATCAGGAGACTATTGTATTAAATTTTCACGCTTTTTCGTAATAGAATTGTATTGAGAAAAATGTAACTGATAGTAACCGTTTACTCACAACACATAAATATCATTATATATGAATAGTTAAAAGTAGGAATAAGCAAGTAGGTAAACGACCTCCTTAAACAATTTGGCAATAGTAAAATTGCAAATACAATAGAAAGTTAAAGGGTTAATCATGTAGTCGGAATAACCGAGTGCTTAATCACGATCCATATTAAAACACAAAACACGTATCAGTTGACAGGATATGGGGATTGCTAAAGTCACGAGTAGATATACGTATATATGTATATGTACGCATTTATAGACCAGGATGTGGTAACTGATAAGAATTTAGTAAAATCACAAAAGAGATGACTCTTTGCATGACAACACAGATAATAAATTAGCTGTCAGAACATTATGGCGAATACTCAGATTAGATTAGGAATATCGCAAGTGTGTGGGCTGAGACGATGGTCACACGGACCACATCCGTTAGAGAAGAGATAGCGTATCGATAGGCAGGGGGAGCAGGGACCTGAAAATAAAAGGGAGCCTGAAACAGCCTGTATTCAGACGTGTCTACTCCAGAGCACAACAAGCACCTTCGCGTCACTCTGTGTAGTATCTGGTCATTTGGACTTAG
>NW_021779640.1:0-833 GCF_005508785.2 Acyrthosiphon pisum | reverse complement strand
CCGGTTACTATCAAAATGTTCTTGGTCTACGTACCAAAATTAATCTACTAAAATGTTCAATTCCATCTTTTTCACTTGATTTTTTAGTTTTCACTGAGACATGGCTCAATAATAGTTTTCTCGACAATGAATTAGGTTTTACTCGATATAACGTTTATCGTTGTGATAGAAATGAGTTAACTAGCTCACTTAGTCGTGGTGGGGGAGTACTTATCGCTATCAAAAATACCTTTAATTCTAATCTACTCAACATCGACACCTTGAATGTTGAACAGGTCTTTATAAAAGTTTTACTTAAGAATTTAATAATTATAATTTGTGCTGTGTACATTCCTCCTAATAGTGATGTACAATTATATCTAAACCACCTCACAGTTATTGAATCCTTAGAGTCCACTTATCCAAATAGTAAATTTATTATCTGCGGTTATTATAATATATCTTCTTTAACTTGGGTAAATGGTAAGACTGGCCTTAAGTGTTTCAACTTTATTTCATCTACAACAGGGACAGTCTCTTATAGAAGGTTTCTCACTTTTAAATTGTATCCAATTCAATAACATTGTTAATTCGTCTGGTAACATTTTAGACCTAATATTTACAAACATTCATGATACAGTAATCGATCGTTTTATCGATCCATTAGTCCCTATTGACCCATACCATCCCATACTCCAAATAAATTGCAAGTTACCTACATTCACACCCAATCATAACAATGTTATTAATATATTTTTATACAACTTAGGCGACTATAAAAATGGTAACTTATTTTTTAATTACTTCAATTGGTTCAATTCTTTCAAGAATCTCGATGTTGAAGCAGCTGCTAA
>NW_021779639.1:0-878 GCF_005508785.2 Acyrthosiphon pisum | reverse complement strand
TCGGGATGAGTTTACTGGAGGGGTCGTATAAATATTGTTCGTTTTTACAATCTCCGAGCGCGTATAGTAAAATGTTATAGTAGGTATAATACCTATCTATACGCAGATATTTGGCATGTTACGCACCTACTCTATACTAGTTGTAGCTGGTTACAATTGAAATCGTGTATATAATTACAAGATACAAGTACTTTGGAATTTGTAACTGGTTACAAGTTAAAGTTATAGTAGCTTGGTTAATTTAAAGTTACAAATAGGTAGATAATTAATAATTATTTATATTTATTTCTTCAAGAAAATAATGACACTATACTAAATATTTGTTTGTGTGATATGAGTTTATAAGAAAAAATATGTATTATGTATGGGTTACAACTAAATTTAAAAGTAATAATATTGAAATTCACTAAACTATTGGTTACAAAACGTGATAAATAATATACACCGTTAGATCATATTACATAAATAAGTTATAAAAACATCAAATGTTAAACTATAATATATAATGTTAACAAGAAATATCAATAACACACTTTATAGTTTTTACACACAGCCACATGGATAGATATATACCATTACAACATTAGACCAATACCATAAATCCTTTAAACTATAAAATACAATAATATATTTTCCATTTACAAATTAAAACACAAATACCTACTTATATTTTGTTAATTTGGTGTATTACTATATTATATTATACACGATAAAGACTGAAAAGAAAAAGAAACACTAGTCAATGTATTCCATACAATTTAACGTATGATCAAAATAATTATCTTCAAGCTTTAAATCAATAAGCAATAGTTATATCGTTAGGTATAGGTATTTAAAAAAAAAAAAGTGGGTAAGTGGATTTCGCTCTGCTGTACAGT
>NW_021779638.1:0-571 GCF_005508785.2 Acyrthosiphon pisum | reverse complement strand
CCCCCCCCCTAAACCGGCCCTGCTGTTGGAAAAAATTAAAAATACATAGGCACAATGTTTTTGAATAAGTATTTAAAGTTCGAATTTTGACAAAATAATAATTATTTTGTAGTTAAAAATTTATAAAATGTTCAACTTTTATAGCTAACAATTGAAAATTTAAAAAAAGGTTCAACGAAAATAGGTTATATATAAATTACTTTATTCACAATTATATCATCAATTAATATACTTAGTAATATCATAGGCTGACTGACCGTCTTTGCTCAGAATTGTTTTTCTTATACAATGATATTATATCATTGAATTCAAATTTAACACCATCCATTACAGCGACCCACCCGTAACCTACTGTACATCAGAGCGATACCTACTTGCTCATTTATGTTATAATATTATAATGTTATATTTGTAATTGTAGAATATACAATTATACATAAAATACATATATAATTATATTAAAGTTTAGTCGAATGTAATTTTATGTATTGGTTCAAGATATAACTATGTTTGGTATTTAATGTAGGTATACAATATTTGAAAATTCCAAGGTTCTTATGGCGAAAACAGT
>NW_021779637.1:0-3011 GCF_005508785.2 Acyrthosiphon pisum | reverse complement strand
TCTAAATATTACCTAATTACGCACACCTGTGGCGGTGGAATTCCGTCCCGTTTCTCCAATACTTAATATTTTTTCATAATTTTTTTACTAAAAGATAGGGTTTAATGTACTTAAGTTGAAGTGTAAGTTTCATAAGTCTTAGTTCATTTTTGAATTAACTACAGCTCGTCCCGTCTACAATTTGGACTATATTTCAGCACCTGTGGCGGTGGAATCCCGTCCCGTTTCTCCAATACGTAATATTTTTTCATAATTTTTTTACCAAAAAATAGGGTTTAATATACTTAAATTTTTGAAATACGTTTAATAAGCCTTAGTTCATTTTTGAATTAACTACAGCTCGTCCCGTATAAATAATTACCTAATTGCGCGCACCTGTGGCGGTGGAAATCCGTCCCGTTTCTCCAATACTTAATATTTTTTCATAATTTTTTTAACAAAAGATAGGGTTTAATATTATACTTAGGTTGACGTGTAAGTTTCATAAGTTTTAATTAATTTTTGATTTAACTACAGCTCGTCCCGTCTAAATATTAACCTCATTACGCACACCTGTGGCGGTGGAATTCCATCCCGTTTCTCCAATACTTAATATTTTTTCATAATTTTTTTACTAAAAGATAGGGTTTAATGTACTTAAGTTGAATTGTAAGTTTCATAAGTCTAAGTTCATTTTTGAATTAACTACAGCTCGTCCAGTCTACAATTTGGACTATATTTCAGCACCTGTGGCGGTGGAATCCCGTCCCGTTTCTCCAATACGTAATATTTTTTTTATATTTTTTTTACCATAAGATAGTGTTTAATATACTTAAATTTTTGAAATACGTTTAATAAGCCTTAGTTCATTTTTGAATTAACTACAGCTCGTCCCGTATAAATAATTACCTAATTGCGCGCACCTGTGGCGGTGGAAATCCGTCCCGTTTCTCCAATACGTAATATTTTTTCATATTTTTTTTACCAAAAGATAGTGTTTAATATACTTAAGTTTTGGTGTAAGTTTCAAAAGTCTTAGTTCATTTTTGAATTATCTACAGCTCGTCCCGTCTAAATATTAACCTAATTACGCACACCTGTGGCGGTGGAATTCCGTCCCCTTTCTCCAATACTTAATATTTTTTCATAATTTTTTTACCAAAAGATAGGGTTTAATATACTTAAGTTGAAGTGTAAGTTTCATAAGTCTTAGTTCATTTTTGAATTAACTACAGCTCGTCCCGTCTACAATTTGGACTATATTTCAGCACCTGTGGCGGTGGAATCCCGTCCCGTTTCTCCAATACGTAATATTTTTTCATAATTTTTTTACCAAAAAATAGGGTTTAATATACTTAAATTTTTGAAATACGTTTAATAAGCCTTAGTTCATTTTTGAATTAACTACAGCTCGTCCCGTATAAATAATTACCTAATTGCGCGCACCTGTGGCGGTGGAAATCCGTCCCGTTTCTCCAATACTTAATATTTTTTCATAATTTTTTTAACAAAAGATAGGGTTTAATATTATACTTAGGTTGACGTGTAAGTTTCATAAGTTTTAATTAATTTTTGATTTAACTACAGCTCGTCCCGTCTAAATATTAACCTAATTACGCACACCTGTGGCGGTGGAATTCCATCCCGTTTCTCCAATACTTAATATTTTTTCATAATTTTTTTACTAAAAGATAGGGTTTAATGTACTTAAGTTGAATTGTAAGTTTTATAAGTCTAAGTTCATTTTTGAATTAACTACAGCTCGTCCAGTCTACAATTTGGACTATATTTCAGCACCTGTGGCGGTGGAATCCCGTCCCGTTTCTCCAATACGTAATATTTTTTTTATATTTTTTTTACCATAAGATAGTGTTTAATATACTTAAATTTTTGAAATACGTTTAATAAGCCTTAGTTCATTTTTGAATTAACTACAGCTCGTCCCGTATAAATAATTACCTAATTGCGCGCACCTGTGGCGGTGGAAATCCATCCCGTTTCTCCAATACGTAATATTTTTTCATATTTTTTTTACCAAAAGATAGTGTTTAATATACTTAAGTTTTGGTGTAAGTTTCAAAAGTCTTAGTTCATTTTTGAATTATCTACAGCTCGTCCCGTCTAAATATTAACCTAATTACGCACACCTGTGGCGGTGGAATTCCGTCCCCTTTCTCCAATACTTAATATTTTTTCATAATTTTTTTACCAAACGATAGGGTTTAATATACTTAAGTTGACGTGTAAGTTTCATAAGTCTTAGTTCATTTTTGAATTAACTACACCTCGTCCCCGTCTACAATTTGGACTAAATTTCAGCACTTGTGGCGGTGGAATCCCTTCCCGTTTCTCCAATACGTAATATTTTTTCATATTTTTTTTACCAAAAGATAGTGTTTAATATTCTTAAATTTTTGAAATACGTTTAATAAGCGTTAGTTTATTTTTGAATTAACTACAGCTCGTCCCGTATAAATAATTACCTAATTGCGCGCACCTGTGGCGGTGGAAGTCCGTCCCGTTTCTCTAAGACTTAATATTTTTTCATAAATTTTTTACCAAAAGATAGGGTTGAATATACTTGAGTTGACGTGTAAGTTTCAAAAGTTTTAATCAATTTTTGATTTAACTACAGCTCGTCCCGTCTACAATTTGGACTATATTTCAGCACCTGTGGCGGTGGAATCCCGTCCCGTTTCTCCAATACGTAATATTTTTTTTATATTTTTTTTACCATAAGATAGTGTTTAATATACTTAAATTTTTGAAATACGTTTAATAAGCCTTAGTTCATTTTTGAATTAACTACAGCTCGTCCCGTATAAATAATTACCTAATTGCGCGCACCTGTGGCGGTGGAAATCCGTCCCGTTTCTCCAATACGTAATATTTTTTCATATTTTTTTTACCAAAAGATAGTGTTTAATATACTTAAGTTTTGGTGTAAGTTTCAAAAGTCTTAGTTCATTTTTGAATTATCTACAGCTCGTCCCGTCTAAATATTAACCTAATTACGCGCACCTGTGGCGGTG
>NW_021779636.1:0-751 GCF_005508785.2 Acyrthosiphon pisum | reverse complement strand
TTATGTTCTTATGTAATTTCATTAAGTAACAATTTAATTTATGTGGAAGAAAATAATATTTTAATTGTCAAGAGTAGCCATAGATATGTAGCCATATCTATGAGAGTAGCTGAAAATAATTTTGATAATAGATATGATGATAGATGATAATAACTGTGGTTATGTCATGGTTGTCTATCTGCAATCGCGGACCGTGGTTACCTATGTTAAAATAATATTAATTATATTCTATGCCATCACTGAGTTATAAAATATAATGCCATAAAATTATGGTACAAATCATAGTACAAATTCTTTCCAAAAAAATATTTATTGATACAATATTACACCAGGCTACAGCGGTGCCCGGCCGCCCTCCTAAATAAGTCAATATTTAACCGCCCGGGGCAAATGTCCCCATTCCCCCCCCCCCCTAAATACGGCCCTGTGTATTCCCTAGATTTGATTAAGATGACACTGTAGTGCTGTACGTACAAGTTAAGCATATTAGGAAAATGTGTATTAAAAGGGTGCAACAGGTTTTGTCAAAAATCAAAACTAATGTAGTTTGACCAATCTAAACATTAATTTTGTTTGTTATAATGTTTTTCAATATATTTAAATTCCGTATCACAAAATAAACCTTAAGGGGGCTGGAGAGGTCACTCTAAAAAAGTGACTTTTAGACCAATAAGCTAGACAAAACTGGAGGAATTTGATTTAACAGATTTTAATTTTTAAAACGGATTATGATTGATCAACAAGTTACAAG
>NW_021779635.1:0-791 GCF_005508785.2 Acyrthosiphon pisum | reverse complement strand
TTTTACGCAAAATCAATTTTTACAAATCGATTTTGGTTTTTGGTGTAACTCTAAAACAAATGACCGTAGATATATGAAATTTTCACAGGTTGTTTATATTTGCATTTTCTATACACGGTAAAATTTTGAAAATATTTTGATTTATTTTGAGCTCTTTACGGACATTTTCATTTTCCATTTTTTTTTAGTTTTTTTTCTAAAAATATCAATAAAATTTTATTTGTTGGATAAAAAAGCTTGAAAATTTAATAGAAGGCTCCTAGTATATTGTTTCAAAGTCAGATGAAAAATATTAAAAATCGTTAGTCACAGTTTTTTTTTATAAGCATTTAAAGTTCAAAAAATGACAAAATATGGAAAAATCACGAAAATTTGCAAATTATTTCGAGTTAGAAATTCATAAAAATTTTTCTTTTTAAATCTAAGATATGAAAATGTAATACAAGATTCCTTATAAGATTATCTACCTTTATCAAACAAAAAATATCTATAAGAAAGTCAAATTAAATTTTTATGATCGTTTGAAATTCAAATTTTTACAACATTGGATATTCACTCGATTTCTCATGTAGCGATTTCCTTATTTTGTTCTAATTCAAAAACGAATAACTGCAGATACATGAAATTTTTATTGAATGTTTATATAAGCATTTCCTATACACCATACAATTTTGAAAATATTTTGACTCTTTTTGAGCTGTTTACGGACATTTTCAGTTTTAAATTTTTTTAGTTTTTTTTTTTTATAAATATCAATAAAGTTTTATCTGTTGGGCCAAAAAGTGTATAAA
>NW_021779634.1:0-442 GCF_005508785.2 Acyrthosiphon pisum | reverse complement strand
AAAAATCACGAAAATTTGCAAATTATTTCGAGTTATAAATTCATAAAAATTTTTCTTTTTAAATCTAAGATATGAAAATGTAATACAAGATTCCTTATAATATTATCTACCTTTATCAAACAAAAAATATCTATAAGAAACTCAAATTAAATTTTATGGGCGTTTGAAATTCATATTTTTACAACATTTGATATTCACTCGATTTCTTACGTAACAATTTTCTTATTTTGTTGTAATTAAAAAACGAGTGACTGTAGAAACTTGAAAATTTCACTGAATGTTAATATTAGCATTTTATATATACGATAAAATTTTTAAAATAATTTGACTCTTTTTGAGCTGTTTACGGACATTGTAAGTTTTCAATTTTTTTAGTTTTTTTTTCTATAAATATCAATAAAGTTTTATCTGTTGGGCCAAAAAGTGTATAAATTTAATACAA
>NW_021779633.1:0-840 GCF_005508785.2 Acyrthosiphon pisum | reverse complement strand
GGACTTGGTCAATGTTTTCGGAAATTCGGCATCGTCAGTATTTAATAGTATTTTATTATTTTCAAAAAATATTTGTATAATATACAAATTACAAATACATATTATATTTATTTGATATTTGATTAAAACGACGTCAACGACATTTCGAATACACCGAATTCCAAAAATAGACGAGTTTATCTACTATCAGTATATTGCGCGACTGTACAACACGTAAACCGTAATCCGTAGATATTCTATTACGTCTTATTCTTGGTATTATAAAATATTTGCAATTTTAACTTTTTCAGTCGATAGTTGTCTATTCGACTAAGGTAAATGGTAATATCTTGTTGTGTAGGTACTATATTATAGACATCAACTCTATAATTTTAATATTGCCTATATGTTTTTTTTATATTATTCATAAGTCTTAACATATTTGCATATTTATGCCATATTAATAATTATGAACATAGACAATAGAAATGAAAAATATGTATAGGACACAAAATTAAAATTATTTTTCTTCGTTTAAATATCTAATTTCGTTCAAATTTGAACATAAAATAACTATAAAAAACAGTTTTTTTTAAATATTTTTTTCATTTTTCGGTTGCCTACAGAATAACCTAATTACGTGAAACTTTGTTTTACATTTTTCAATCTTTAGCTATAAAAGTTAATCCTTTTACACAATTTTTAATTTGATATATTTTGTCAAAATTTGAAATTAAATTGCTTACAAAAAATTTGTGCCCATATATTTTTAATATTTTTTAACTGCTGTTGTAACAATATATTAAGGGCATTGTATTAAATTTTCACGCTTTTTGACCCAACGAATACAATTTAATTGAT
>NW_021779632.1:0-933 GCF_005508785.2 Acyrthosiphon pisum | reverse complement strand
CAACGAAAAAAATTTCTATTTTTATTAATATATTTCAGCGAGATGGACTCAAATCCCAAATTTTTATTCGTTATAGAAATTAGGACATTATTTTTCAAACTAAAAAAACCTCAAATTCGTTCACATTTAATAAAAAAAAAAAATTATTTCATCAACTAATTATGAATTATGCTTTTTGGTGATAAGAAACAAAGCTTGTTGCCAAAAATTGCCTGTTTAAAATTAAAGAAAATGTTGATAGGTATTGAAGTTATTAAACAAACTACACAAAAAACAATAATTGTAAAATCACAATACGCATTATTGGTTGTTCCGTTCTAAAATCTAAAATCTAAAAACCTTACCTATGATTTATAAATGTATAAAACGAGTATATACGACACTATAATATAATGCAGATCGATATATTATAAATCCTCGTTAAAATATTATAATACAATTTTATAGTATTATTCTCTGCGTAAGTATACAGTTAGAGTTGGTATATCAATAATAATAATAATGGCGTTTGCAAAAATAAATGAGCCCGAAATCCAGCTGATGCCGGTCGATTAATAACGTGATGGCTGCTTACTCGCTGGCTACTAATAAATGATGTTTGTTTTAAATTATCGTCGACGGCCCAGAAAGAAATCCGGAAATCAGCACATTTGCAACTCTGACACCTATACGTGGACAAAAAACCTGTAAAAAAATGGCTGCATCGCATAATAACGAAATGACAACCGAAACAACCATTAAGCACATCTTGGACAAGATCATCAGCAACGTCGAATACGAAATTATGGAAGAAGAACTGAGCAGATTCGACGACATCAACGAGGAACCGACCATCGGGGACCTAGAAGACTTTTGTTATATGCGACACGCTTCGCGAGCGACGATTACGTTCCATTCACGTCTTTCAACCGGCCGACAATTCTCGCAAAGCTG
>NW_021779631.1:0-784 GCF_005508785.2 Acyrthosiphon pisum | reverse complement strand
TATTGTATTTACTTAAAGAATTTTAAAAGCCACAAGTCTAACTTTTTGAGTTTAAGAGAGTATTTCATAATATTTGGAATACTCTTTAAATATCTAAGGTTCAAACTTCAAATCAATTTTTCTCAAAACTATACATTTTGAGATGTGTTCATCTTGTTCTAGAAGTGCAATATATCCTATTTACTATTTATTAACAAAATAGTAAAATATGTGTAGGTATGGTGTTGATTTCTATATTTTTAATTTTGTATATTAGGTACCTAAATAAGTATTTATATAGGTATGTAGATACCCTCTTATTTATCTTATTATATAACAGACCTCCGACTGGACATTTAAATAACTAATAAGTAATAATTATACATGTTATACATGAAATTATAGGAGTTACACTTAAAAAGAAGTAATTTTATTGTAGAATTTTACGTGGCCATGCTGCCGGAGGCCAACATATTAAAACGCGTAGGACTCGTAGGCAAATATTAAAATCACATCCGCTATTCAGCTATTGTACACGTATTTTGTACGTTGTACCATACAAATGACTTGTGGTATTCGATAATATTATGGGTAAGTCTAGCAAAAAGTAAACTAACGAATGCTTTTCGTAATCATACTATTATAATACATCGCCGTGCCCCCGTGTAATTAAAAAAATAGGTATATCATTAAAAAATAATTATGTGTAAGCATGTATACCTACATAAAAGTTATAATTGTTAATCTACTTTTCCAACTATGATTTCAGATATAATGTAGGTATATCATTTCGGTTCTTAATAAC
>NW_021779630.1:25836-26236 GCF_005508785.2 Acyrthosiphon pisum | reverse complement strand
CGCGTCATGTTACTTTGGTGAGCGCTGCCCCTAACCCTCCGAGTAGCATCTGACCGCTGTACTCTAGATGTATGATTTCTTACCTTTTTTTTTTTTTTTTTTATTTATTTGAAGTAATCTACAATCTATACATTTCTTAGTATAATAAGTAGGTTTGATAGGTGAAGTAAGAGTGATGTGAATAATAAGATTAGGGAAGATACCCAGTGGTAACACCCTGTTAGATTTCTTACCTAAACATTTAAAAACAACAGTATAAATGAGTAATTACAATATAAGAGTACATAAATTTAAAATAAAATAAATTCATTAATCTACTGTTAGATTTCTTCGAACTTGGTCCATCTCACGTAAAATTGATTTTCAATAATAGCTATTAGCTAAAAGTTCCAAAATAAAA
>NW_021779630.1:23850-25786 GCF_005508785.2 Acyrthosiphon pisum | reverse complement strand
GTGTTTGGTGTTGATCTGGTGGTGAAAATACAGGTGTTTGGCGTTGATCTGGTGGTGAAAATACAGGTGTTTGGGCGTTGATCTGGCGGTGAAAATGCATGTGTTTGACGTTGAACTGGTGGAGATAATGAATGTGGCGTTTGATGTTGATTATAAACTGCAGAAACTGTATGCTCACTTAATATGCAACTAGCTGCATTTATCATTTGAACCTTGTAACGCCTTTTCTGGTCTGGGGTCATGAATTTCATGTCTGGTAACAAACTTTTTAAAAAGCATAAATCCATGTCTTCTTCGGTATCAGTTTTCTTCTTCTTGGAAAAGAACTCGAGGGCAGCCTTGTTGACATCTGATAAAAGAACTGGTGCGAGTTTTTTTTTATTTTTATTTATATTAGCACTAGATGTAGATGGAGAATATAAATTATCTTCCTTTGAATTTGGATCAGCCAAATTATCAGAACTTTGATCAGCGAACTCATATTCATCGGAAGCTTGGTCATCGTTGTTTTCAAGATCATTTTCGCTTAAATGTTCGTTGACAGTATTTGAAGTGACTGGTATATTTCCTAAGCACACAATTAAAATAATTGTAGTAAAATATGTACAATATTTCAAATATATAATTTGTATATTTTTTATTTTACTAACCCGTTTGTTTACGTGATTTTGTAAATGGCTCTAAAAAATTTAGATATTCTGCCAAGTAGTAGGGTCTTTTAGGTTTTGCACCAGACCCAGATGGTAATTTATGTTTTAAATGCCTGGTATAACATGCCCGAAGATTCTTCCACCTTTCTTTACATTCTGATGCTTAAAAATATTTACAATATTTTATGAAAAATTTCATCTTATATTAATATTAGATTCTAAGCGTATGTATTGATTTTACAATGATGTGTTTTTTTTTAAATTTTTTTTAAATTATTTTGCGTATGTGGGTACACGATAAGTAGTCGAAATAATGCTTCGATTTTAGTATCTTTTTGAACTTCAGTATCTTGTTTGATGGGAAAGTGAATCTAGTTGGTGAATCAAGCAGGTCAAAATTCAAAATTTTAGGGGGGATCTATGGATTTTTTATTCTCTACGGTATATTTTTTTTTAACAATTTCAGCTTCTGAGCGGAGCGATGAATGTATTATTTTACAATTATGTGTGGTTTTTTTATTTTTTTATTTATTTTTATTTTTGTTTGTCTATCATCACCCTTTACTATTTAGGACAGTAAAAATTCTTATATTTTCTTCAACAGTACCTATCTTTTCTGATAGGAAAGTGATTTTTTTTTATTTTATTTTTTTTTATTTTTTATTAGAATTAACGCCAGTCGGCTTTTACAAAATTTACACGGAGTGTACAAGATACAGATACAAGATATATAAACATTTTTTTTTTTTTTTTTTTTTTACATATGAATAAATTAAATAAAGGTCTAGAATAAGATAGATAACATAATGATAATAAGAAATAAATAACATGGTAATAGAAATAATAAGCTAACAAAAATGTGAGCCTCCGTACTACGGGTATTACAGTAAGTTCGCTAAGCGCATTAATCTTGGTAATGGGGCATTTCTCGCAAAGTTAGACGTATTGTTAGGGGGATAGAAAGAACACTGTAACCTAGTATTATTGGGTATTCGAAAATCAAGTTGTTCGAGAAGCCTAGGGGCATCGACTCTACCCTCAATTAGACCTCGAATAAAGTTATTACCAAGGTTATCACGCCTAGTTTGGAGATAGTTGAGCTTTTAGTTGGTACTTATAAGTGAGTCAAAAGTAATTTCCCAGTAGTTTTCAAAAGTAACGGGAAAAACAATAAAAAAATTACGCAAAATTATATATAATTATATTAGAATTTATACATATAACTTATACTTTAATAAAATATTTTGACTTGTTTGAGCTGAAAATTGAAAATTGTTTTATTATTT
>NW_021779630.1:20019-22122 GCF_005508785.2 Acyrthosiphon pisum | reverse complement strand
TTTCCCATTTGATTGAGTAACATTGCGTGGAATGACTCTAGGTAATTGTTGGTGCGTATATCTGAACTAAAAAGTATATTATACATTTTAAAACTATTAGGTTAGGTATATTACTATTAGGTACCTAGTAAAAAAATGTTTTTTTTATATAATTCTCATACCCATAGATGCTTATAGAGGCAGCGCCAATTTGTGTAAGCCAAAATTCCTGAATATAACCATTCAGAAATACTTCCATCTGTTGATAAATATTCGGATATTGATTGGCAAATTCAACAATTACCCAAAATCCATCATGTATTGTAAATGTACAATTGGGATGTACTTGAGCAGGTAAATGTGGTAAAGCTAAAATCTATAACAGACATTTTTGTAAAACAGTATAAGGTATTAATATTTTATTCTTATTAATTTCAGACTAAATTACCATGCGCAATATTGTAGCTGCCTCAGGATTCGATTGGAATAAATGGTAAATACTATTTAGACTTCTTCTACAATACCTTACAATAGCCTAAAGGATATTAATTAAATGATTAGTAGTAAATTCCCGAAGGACCACTCGAGGATTTATCGAGACCAAAAAAAGTGATTTGTAAATTATGTTTGTTTATGTCGCCTTTTATAAATTGGGTAGGCAACTTAACATGCACGACGACAACGATGACGTTTGATTAGGAAAGGGACGTGATGGTGTTGAGGAAAACAAGATGATAGAATTTAGTTATTGGGGGGGGGGGTCTCCGTAGTCGGTTAGGACATGTGCAATGACCACGGAGCTCACATGAGTCGGCTACCTTAATAACTAAAACTTAAAACTATTGAAGTCTTGTTGACCCGGACAGCCTGCCCACAGTGGAGACACCTGTTGGATGTGGATTCCGACGACCTGGGCGGCCTCTCACACACTACGGCGAGTGCTGGCGGACTTACGCGGGAGTAGATGGTACTTGGTGACGGTGAGGCGCACAGTGTGCGTACAAGCCGGCGGATCAGGTGACCCACGGATGGCAATAGTATAGTTAAATATAAAGAATAACTCACGGTGTGATTGATAATAATATGTGGCCGTTTATTTGAACAATAATAAAGCAGTGACGGCTTCCAGCAGCGTCGCACGTATCACCGCAGTAACAATACTAATTGGATTGATCACAATGACCAGACAGTCCGTTTGTACAGATCGAAGATTTACAAAAATAATAGATTGGTGTGTACCAAAAATACGGACACAATATATATATTTGGTGCTTGGTGTGTACCAATAAATACGTACACCCGAACACCCGACAAGATTGTAAAAAAAACACTAAACGACAAAAGAAACGCTGCAATAGCGGAATAATAAAAGTTTTACGACGACAGAAAAACTGGACACAACTTGACAGCTGGCCGAGTTAGAACTCCAGACGATGTGTGGACAGTAGCAACGCGTGACACTCCGTCTGCACCAGGGTGGAGGTCCGTGATACGTCCGTATCTCCAATACAGCGGATGCGAGGGTTCCTTTATTAGGACGAGGTCTCCAACATTCAGCTGCTTTCCATCATCAGACCATTTTGTTCGCAGCTGGAGAGTAGATAAATATTCATTTTTCCATCTGGTCCAGAAGTACCGGTGGAGATCAGTCACTAAGCGCCAACGCTGCATTTTTGAGAGTGGTACGTTTTCCAAACAAGGGTCCGGAAGAGATGTCGATGGTTCCAGCGTTAAAAAATGGCTTGGCGTCAAAGCTTCTAAATCTTTTGGATCATTGCTAAGGGCACACAAAGGCCGTGAATTTAGAGTGGCTTCAATTTTTGTCAGCAAAGTGATCAGTTCTTCACTTGTGAGTCTATGGGTTCCAATGGATCGAAAAATTAACGACTTAGTCGACTTTACTCCAGCTTCCCAGAGTCCTCCAAAGTGAGGAGAAGAAGGAGGATTGAAAAACCAAGTAATTTGGTCCTTGGACAAATGATTTCGTACACTGTGTTGATAGGTTTCTGATGCGATGAAGTTATGTAGCGGGTTTAAGAGATTCGCGGCACCAACGAAATAGTACCACAATCACTATGGATCTCTTTGATCGGTCCACGACGAGCAGCAAAACGAGTGAAAGCT
>NW_021779630.1:3532-19618 GCF_005508785.2 Acyrthosiphon pisum | reverse complement strand
AAAAAAGATGGACCAGTCCACCACAGTACGTGGTTGAGGAGTTCGGAAGGAAACAGTCCGCGCGATGCGCAATCAACTGGATTCTCGTTCGTGGGAACATGGCGCCAAATTGCAGGTGTGGTCAAATCGTGAATCAAACTGGTTCGATTCGCGATGAATGTGGCCCATCGATGAGGGGAAGATCTAATCCAAACGAGAACGGTGGTGGAGTCAGTCCAGGCGTGGAGTTCGTCAATAGTTAGGCGATTAGTGTAGGAGTCAGCAACCAATCGGAGGAGTTTCGAAGCCAATACGGCACCACACAGTTCCAGACGGGGAATTGTGGATCGCTTGAGAGGTGCCACTTTTGACTTTCCTGTTATGAGATGACAATACACAGACGTGACTGTCACTACACGGAGGTATACTGCCGCGGCATAACCTTTCTCAGAGCTATCGGAAAAGGCATGGAGTTGTACAGAAATAGCATGATCATAAGTAATACGACGAGGAATGCTAATGGTTTCAACTAACTGCAGTTCAGACTGATATCGGGCCCACAGGGAAGCAATCTCAGGGGGGACTGGATCATCCCAGGCGACACCGGAGGTCCACAGCTGCTGCATGACGTGTTTTGTGAAAAATGTCATGGGTGACAAAAGTCCTAACGGATCAAACACACGCGCAATGTCGGACAGAACAGATCGTTTTGTCGGTTGGATATTCGATGGGTGAGCTTTAAAGGAAAAAGTGTCAGTAGTAGTAATTTGGGTGTTCTGAGGCACTTTTTACGGGGAGATGAAAAAAGTTCAAGGGGGAAAGTCCCCCTTGCAGCACATTCGATTACCGTATAGCTAAAAATTCTAATATGTATGGTTGGGTGTTCTGAGGCACTTTTTACGGGGAGATGAAAAAAATTCAAGGAGGAAAGTCTGCCTTGCAGCATATTCGATCACCGTATAGCTAAAAATTCTAATATGTATGGTTGGGTGTTCTGAGTCACTTTTTACGGGGAGATTAAAAAAGTTTAACCAGGAATGTATGCCTAACAGTGAAACAAATCTTCCTGTAATTTTATAGAAAAAAGTCTAAACGATTTTTAATATAATTTTCAGAAATAAATACAAACATTTTTTTTATTATTATAATTTTGTTTATTTATTTTTAATCAGTTAACAGTATTTTACAACAAATATTAAATATAATATAAAATTTTATAGTAGTAATTTGAGGTGAAAAAAATTCAAGGAGGAAAGTCCGCCTTGCAGCACATTCGATCACCGTCCCACATAGCAATACTATGTTACTTTAATGTTATACAAGTGTACATAAATTAATGTTAGACATTATCTTAATGTTGTCATTGAGTTAAAATTCTATTAAACCAACCTTCCTACAATGTACATGCAAGGTGTTCTCGTTGATATTTGGTCTAAATTCTGATGTTAAATTAACATCCGAATTGAATGTCTATTCAATGTTAACATGTGAATCTGAAGATCATATTCCTATAAGACTTCTTCAATATTAGAATAACATTTCTCTAATATTAACAAGAAAGTTGTTATGCATCAACAAAAATATTACTTTAAGGTTATAATTGGAACTTAAACAAAATATAAAAATAATACATAATTATACCTATATATATAATATATATATTGTTTTATATATATTATATATATTATATTAAATATACAAATAATACATGATAAATATCTATAAACTAAATATAGCATAGGTATTTAACAGTCGTAGGTATTCAGGAGGTATTTATACAAGAGGGTGGGGGGTCAAATCCTGAACCTCCCCTCCCTTAAGCATGCCCATGGTACTAAATAAATAGGAATTATAATAGAGTACACATCATTTAAATCAAATATTATATTTATTATACATATATAAACATGTAAATATTATATAAGATCATCACTATAATATTATGAAGAATGAACTGTTATGGTTTTTTCAAACGAAATGGTGCATGAATAAGATGATTTGCAATTCTGGTTTCAATGTCTGTTGTACTGGTATCTTTAAAATTTTGAACCCGTCTAACTGCATCTGATAACAATCAATGAAAAAAAACTATTCATATTAATTTAAACTTTTCAAATATTATTTATTTATGTTAGTGTATCAAAAAAAAAAAATTTGAACTAGTAGTTTTAGAGTTATTTAACTTTGGGTATTAAGAATAATAGGTCTTTAATAATGGGTTTGAAAGATATGAGGTCAATGGTGAGGATTAATTAAGTATTTAAGTAGGTAATTAATATTAATGTATCTATATTATGATTAGATTAAATACAAAAAATAGTGCCTCAAATGATTGGCAAGTTTCATTAGACGGAAAATACATTGAAGAATTGGGACAGATTATAAGAGTAATATATAGTTATAGTAAAGTTGTGAAGACAATAGCTATTGTCTTCTAGAAGATGGAAAAATTAAAATGATAGTTATGTTCATACAAATTATATATTGATATGTACGCTCATATAGTATGTGCAAGCCATACAGTGAATACAACATTTTCCAAAACAAATGTTGACATTTTTTGGCCAAAATTGCCAGCCAATTTATAGGTGTATTGTTTAAAAATAAACTACAGCTTTCAGAAACTACTAAACAATAATAAATTATGGGTTCATATAAACAATCACCAAATATTTAATGAAACATTACAGTGAGCTAATATAACTGTTTCTTAAACATGATTGAGTAGGCAGTAGTCCATTAATTTAAATCAATAAATACAACTTGGTGTAAGTATTTTATAATCAAATTATAACAGTTATTTATAAAAATTTCGTATACTTGCCATGAATTACGCTGCATATTGAGAGGCTGGAAAATTTCTTTTTTTTTTTGTTCCTGCCAAAGTAGGAGTAATTTTGAAGCAGTTCATCTTTGAATAGTTTGTTTAAAATTCTCGCTAGTATGATTTTTACTTTTGATCCTCCAGACAAGGATAATTCTTTCACCTGAGAAATATATTAGCAACATATAATGAATTTACCAAATAATACAATACCAAGAAGGGCTTACTAACCAATTTTTTTCTATAAGTTGGAGTACTTTGAATTTGATTTTCAATGTTTATTAGATCATTCTCACTTTCCAAAGGAAATAAACAGTCTAAATTGGAGAAGTCTTCTTTTTCAATATCCAAGCAATTATCCTTAAACGCAGTTATTTTCTTTAATTGTTCATTGATGGATTTCAATTCAATTTTCATAACAACTTGATTGGCCAAAAGTTTTCTCAAACACACATCTAAGTATGAATATTAATTAAATTAAATAAAAATGTATTAATACAAAACTATTTGGTTATTTCTAGGCATTAATAATTTTTAATAAAATGCATTAATACATATATGTATATGCATGCTTGATATATTATATTTGTATGTAAAAAAAACTAAATACATAGGTATACAAAAAATAGCTTAAAGTAATATGTATACTATGCTGATGTAATATAGTTCTAGACGTTGATAATTTATTATCATAACACATAATTTTAGTACTATTTAAATTAACTTTTCAATCACTATTCCCTATTTTTAATTGTCCCTATTAGTAAAGCTAAAACTTAAAAAGGATTTTTGCTTTTTGTTTCACATTATTGTATAAGATCTAGTTTTTTTAAATATTAATAAAATAAATATATATAATATACACAATTTCAAGTTGTTATAGTTATAATGATCAATTTATAAACTTACCAGGTGGTAGACTATTCAGCATTTGTTGAGTCGAAAATCGCTTTTTGGGAGACTTGGAAGCTACGGTGCATTGATTTTGAAGAGAGTGTAGTTCAGAGTTGGTACGTTTACCATTTTTAAAAATAGACTCTAAATAAAACAAAAATAACAAATTGTATTGAACTACGAGTAAACTGTTAAGGAACTAATTATAACACAATTATAATTGTATACCTGGAGAATTTCTGTTATTAGATTGTATTATATTTGATCTGTGTTTACTTGCATTTATATCAATAGTATTGTCATCAAACATATTATCTGGACTTAGTTCACGCCTAGATTCATGACTTTTTTGATTAGATGAATATTCTGAAAAATTGAATGAAATAATTATTATAGATTGATATTTTTTGGCTAAGGTCTTACATAACACCTACCTTCATTGGACATCGTGTTATTATAATTATCAATAGTGTAACTATTATCTTTATATGAAGACCGATTAATTGGTTTTCCCTTTTTATGAGAATTTAAATGAGTCTGATCGCTGCTTTTCTGAGATAAATACCCTAGACATTAAAATAAAAATTATTATTAGATAATTTTGTATTTCTTGAATATATACAACACCTACCATCATTGGTTATCATGTTGCGACTATAAGGAACATTATTGGGATTATATGGAGAACTGTAGGTTGGGTTTCCTTTTTTAGGAGACTTTAAATGAGTCTGATCGTTGCTTTTCTGAGATAAACACCCTAGACATTAAAATAAAAATTATTATTAGATAATTTTGTATTTCTTGAATATATACAACACCTACCATCATTGGTTATCAATATGTTGCGACTATAAGGAACATTATTGGGATTATATGGAGACTTGTTAGTTGGCTTATTTTTTTTAGAAGAATATAAATGAGTCTGTTCGCTGCTTTTCTGAGATAAATACGCTAGACATTCATATACAAATTATTATTAGATAATTTTGTATTGCTTGAATATAATATGTAACACTTACCACCACCATTGGATATCATGTTATGATCATCATCAGTATTGAAAATACCATGATTATATGGAGAACTGTAGGTTGGGTTTCCTTTTTTAGGAGACTTTAAATGAGTCTGATCGCTGCTTTTCTGAGATAAATACGCTGGACATTCAAATAAAAATTATTATTATTAGATAATTTTGTATTGCTTGAATATAATATGTAACACTCACCACCACCATTGGATATCATGTTATGATCATCATCAGTATTGAAAATACCATGATTATATGGAGAACTGTAGGTTGGGTTTCCTTTTTTAGGAGACTTTAAATGAGTCTGATCGTTGCTTTTCTGAGATAAACACCCTAGACATTAAAATAAAAATTATTATTAGATAATTTTGTATTTCTTGAATATATACAACACCTACCATCATTGGTTATCATGTTGCGACTATAAGGAACATTATTGGGATTATATGGAGACTTGTTAATTGGCTTATTTTTTTTAGAAGAATATAAATGAGTCTGTTCGCTGCTTTTCTGAGATAAATACGCTAGACATTCATATAAAAATTATTATTAGATAATTTTGTATTGCTTGAATATAATATGTAACACTTACCACCACCATTGGATATCATGTTATGATCATCATCAGTATTGAAAATACCATGATTATATGGAGAACTGTAGGTTGGGTTTCCTTTTTTAGGAGACTTTAAATGAGTCTGATCGCTGCTTTTCTGAGATAAATACCCTAGACATTAAAATAAAAATTATTATTACATAATTTTGTATTGCTCGAATATAATATGTAACACTCACCACCACCATTGGATATCATGTTATGATCATCATCAGTATTGAAAATACCATGATTATATGGAGAACTGTAGGTTGGGTTTCCATTTTTAGGAGACTTTAAATGAGTCTGATCGCTGCTTTTCTGAGATAAACACTCTAGACATTCATATAAAAATTATTATTAGATAATTTTGTATTGCTTGAATATAATATGTAACACTCACCACCACCATTGGATATCATGTTATGATCATCATCAGTATTGAAAATACCATGATTATATGGAGAACTGTAGGTTGGGTTTCCATTTTTAGGAGACTTTAAATGAGTCTGATCGCTGCTTTTCTGAGATAAACACTCTAGACATTAAAATAAAAATTATTATTAGATATAATTTTGTATTTCTTGAATATATACAACACCTACCATCATTGGTTATCATGTTGCGACTATCTGCAGGATCATTATTGAGATTATATGGAGACTGGTAAATAACTGGCATTTTTATTCCGGGAGAACGTGGTTCTACATTTGAGCTTTTTTGAGATAGATTATCTAAACATTTTTATAAGTCAAATTATTTTTTAATTAAGTTTATTGATAACATAGAGGCAATAATAACTGACTTAATTAACTCCCATAGACATATCACATTATTTCTAATAGGCGATATTAACATAAATTTACTAGATACTACAATTTAAACTCTATAACAATATATTAAGATATACTAAGTTCTTTTAATTTCACCCAATGTATCGATTGCCCAACGCAATCCATATCTAATAGTTGTATCGATCATATATTTGTCAGAGATATTCATAAACATATTATTAAAGCAAATGCTATAGACTCCCTTATAACAGATCACTATCCACTAGGTATTTCTACAACTAAATCGCCCTTTTGCAAAAACAATTAAAAACATTAATAACACACCTAATAAATATATAGATTATAATTAATTAAAAACGACAATAAACAAAACTAATTGGAATAATATAAAAACAATTAACCTCGCTGAAGATAAGATAACAGCACTTTCAACAATTATACAAAACCACATAAACAAATGTACTCACTACGATATAACAAAATATAATCAAAACAGTCAATGGATTACACCCGGTATTATCAAATTAATCAAAAAAAGGAATAAACAGCAATTACCCTAACTAGGCACCAACCATTTAACCTTCTATTAATAAATAAATATAAAACATACAGAAACAAATTAACATATTATATAATATTATATTTAAACAGAAACAAAACTTTTATGATGTTAAAATAAAAAAATTTAGCAATAATCCCAAGAAATTATGGTCGACAATAAAAGAAATAACAACACAAACATCCCAATCACGCCAACAACATTAGGTATAGCTTAAGAGGATATCAACACACTATTTGTTTTCTCTCTCTGGCCCACTCGCAACATGGACAAAACACATTTGTGCAGAATCGTTTTTTCTATGTTTTAATTAATCTTAGAGTAAAATCACACATTACCAAAAAGATAGAGAATAATATTTTTGAGGGAATGACATATCGATTTTTTTAAATATTATTTCAAAACAATTTAAACATCATTTAAATTTACAACATTTTTTTGTTTATTTTGAAAGTCGAATACAAAGTCAAATAACAATAAGACATAAAATCGGTATGTCATTTCCTCTAAAATATTATTCTCTATCTTTTTTGTAATGGGTGATTTTACTCTAAGATTACTTAAAAACATAGAAAAAACGATTCTGCGGAAATGCGTTTTGTCTATGTTGCGCGTGGGTCAGAGAAAAAAAACAAATGTGCGCTGACATCCTCTTAAATATAAATAACAACATTTATGAATCTAACAATGAACCACTAGGTACTAATAGCTATTACATTTATCGAATATTTTTCATCAATGGGTACCCATAATAATAGGTAACATAAAAAACCAAAATAAAAATATTAGTTCTCCGTCAAATTCACATACAAATCAATCTCTCTACTAAAGAAAAACATCTAACCTGAATCTTCTGAATCCATAAGAATAGGGCAATCGACAATATCAGGTGTACTAAACAATTGTTTTTTTGTAGATTTTATTGGAGACTTTTTTTGTGCATCAAATATTTTTCTAGCACAGCGTTTTTTTCGGTTTTTCTTAGCACATTCCTCATCAGTTTCTGTATTTATGTCAGTCCTGATTTCCACTCTTCTTAATCTTTCTTTACATTTTTGTAAATCATCTAAAACATTTTTAAATATATTTTTTTTTCTATCGAACCAATTATGATGTCCTTATCTTACTAATACTTACCAGCAGAAGACATAATATTTATGAAATCATATTTCTCCCAGTCATTATTGGGCATAATATTTTCATCAACAACCATCTTATCGTACTTCTTTTTTGTTAGTTGAAGATCAACTGGTGGAAAATAAGATTGATCCAATGTTGGAACGATCCAACGTTTAGGGACGATTTGTATGCCATCAGTAAATTCCACAATAACATATTTTCTAGCAATATATAAGATAAATATATTATTATGAAATTAATTAATTTTCTTATATGGGTGTTTTCTTCACAATAAATTATTAATTCATATGTTTTTAACCAAATAGTTTGCATACATTTAATTTGAATATACCTATAAATAGGAGGTATTCAAATTGTCAATTTTGATATAGGTAAAAAAAAAAGAATTTTAATGTTATGTTGCAAAAATGTTAACTTGCACAAACAAATAGCCAGTTGGCAACTTTCGTACCAGACTATCCAAACTACCTACATAGTATAACAATATTATGCTATCCGTACAACCGTAAAAGGATGGCACAAAAGAAATTACATTTATTTTTTTCTAGGTAAATAATTTAATGCGATAGGTGGGTATATAGATTGCCCAGCCAGGTACAATAACACGCAGCGTGCTTATAATGCCTAATAATTTGAATATAACTAGGTAAATAAAACATATTATTAAAATAAAACAATACTTAATTTATTATTATTAATATCTAATAAAAGTAAAAAACCCTAATAGGTAGGTAATTATTAAATAATACCTATAATAAATAATGTTACTACATTTTGCGATATTAATAATATATAATAATAATTATTATAAAATTATCTTACCTTAATTCATCCATATTGTAATAAAATAAATAAATTATTCGTGAACATCCAAAACTATTAAACACAGTACCTAGGTACAAAAAAGAAAATGACGACGTGCGCGCAAACTGAGGTCTATAAGTGAACTGTGAACTGTGAAGTGCCAAATGACAATAATATTGACAACAGATATAATAATATTTCCATGAGCATAAGCGTTATTGCAATACTGCGTATAGTGCGTACGGATTTAACTTTTTGTCCCATGTCATACTCCGATACTCGCAACCCGCCGTCGAACCGGCACCGATAAACGATAACGGCCAATGGGAATATTCTTAATATTTTGTATTTATAAATCACATAAATATCTTGATTACTTCTTACATACGGCGCGCATGCGTGCGTATAGTATAATAATATTATATACCATAATATTCAATATTGATGGATTCCCAATAAATGTGTACTATTTTTATAGTGTTGTACTATAAATACTAAAACCTGAATTTGTGGTTATACGTCTTGTTATATCGTACGATTCTACTGATTGACGATTGCGCGTGTCTTAGCAAACCACGTTTTTCAATAATTTCAAAAATATTATATATTATAAATCAGCCGACAGTGGAACCGGCGTACCGCCACACCGCCACATCACCGCACCATCACACCATTCAAGTGACGGGGCCGGGGTATCGCAGAACGTTCTAAAAATATTACTGTGTATACTGTCTACGCTACACGACGTCACGACTATCTCTATATATGCACTAGACGGCAGACGCACTACCACGGTCTACGACCTACGGCAGTCGGCAGCGGGCTTGTCGGGAAACCCATTTACTGTTCACCGACCGCCGACCGGTATGATAACTATAACAAACAATAATAAATTAGCGATCTATTATATTATATTATAATAATAATATTAGTAACTAGATAATATTATTATCTAGTTACTAGATTCTAGTATATAATACAAAAATACGATTACGAAGTACGAACACAATCAATAATAAAGTAAATATTCGGTTTTTGATTATGGGTCGAGTACAAAAAAGATTCTGACTCAGTCACGTCTTGTCAGCGTATACTTGTAACTTCTAACGATTAAAACGATAACGCTAACGATAACGATTAGCTGGACTCCCTCCATGAAAAATTCATAAATTACCTATATATGAATATGGACTATGTTCTATTTTATAAATTATTTTAATTTTACATTAGTAAAGTAGGTAACGTTGATATATTGATATTGATTTGTTGGGATGGTTAATGAAAAAGTAATAATAATAATAACTAATAAAGTAACTTAAACTTCCTTATTATATTTTAATGATAGGTAACAATAATAATATTAATTTGGGGCCTCAAAATAAATCCTTGCACACGGACCTTTTTTATAGTTGCTGCACTGTACCACCTTCAGAAATTATACCAAGATCGATAATATTTTAACTAAGGAACACTAAAACCAAAACCGAGACACACCGTATATTAATAATTGTTCATTTTTTCCCGAGCGAAGTCGGGTTGACAGACATACAGGGCACAGGCATATACAGGCATATAGCTACTAATTACTATATAGCTGGTAATATTATAAATACAAAATATAGTTATGAGTTATGAGCTTTATTTTATCACTATTTAGTATTTAGTACCCATTATGTATATTAGGTTCCTACATTATTATCATATTTTATAATAATGTATACCTTATAAGTTATAATAGATGTATGTATTAAGACGAAATATGTATACTAGTATAATATATTATTAAGAATAATTATTATAATGGTCTAAAATCTAAATAATATTTTGTACTAGGTATATTATTTATTTAAATATTCTATTTATTGTAGTTCGGCGATTTTAAAAATGAGCCATAGAAGCCAAACTAGTAAAAAAAGACGTGTTCGCGAAGAACTTGTCGATATGACACAAGATTTTGAAAACGAAGATGTTAATTTTGGGCTCATAAATGACCTAGAAGGGAAAATTGACGAATATCGGGGCGTTGCTCGTTTTGACGTGTCTCCAAGAAACCTAAATGTTTTAAATGAAACACCGTTAGTTATAACAGGTACCTATATACATTATTGAATATTATACGAATAATGGTTCAGAGAAGAGACAGACCTATAGGTATGCTTATATTATAACTTCATTTCATTATTATTAGTAACTATTTTTTTTTCTACTATTAAACAAAATTGAAAGTTACATGTCATATTATTAAACCTTAAATTATTTGAGTTAATTAGTTAAATATGCTGTATTGCTTTTGATAACTATATTATTATTATATTAACTTGTAATTTAACAGAATGTGGACGTGATGATCAGTGGCATTATAGCCTGGATTTTAAAATAGTAAGGGGGGGGGGAGAGAAAGCCAATATATTTTTTTTTTTAAATACTCAACAATTAACAATAATAATTTATTTGAATGATGTTTCAATGTTTTGATACAGCCAATTGGTAGGGGGACATTGCCCCCCTCCATGGATATATGTCACAAGTGATGAGAGTGGCATATATCCACCCTATGGGAGACCTATATTTACTACTAAAATAGTTAAATATGCATATCAATAAAAAATAAAATACAATTTATTGTAATATTAGTAGGTACCTAGTTATTATTATCTAAAAATAAAGTTTATCTCTCCCACCTCCTCCATTGGAAATAGTAGAGCATGCCACTGAATTTAATGATCTTAACGTTGATCCAACATAAGAAACTTTAGTTATTTTTTTTCATAAACTTGACAACCCATATTTAAATTATGTAAAAGTTAAATACTAAATACTAAATAAAGTTCAATTATAAAAATCAGAAAAATCATTAAACTAATATATAAATGCATTCAATTCATTTTGTATAAGTTAAACTGTTAAATATTGAACTATGTTCTTGCAGTAATTATAGTTTAGACTTTAGGTATATGATAAAACAAAGCACCTCTCAGTCCTCTCACCTGTTATTTATTCCATATTGGAATTTATTTATTTTATTTTTTTAGAATCATCATCCAAGTTATATGATGTAAAAAATATTCCAAGTTGTTCGACAAGCAGTAAGTCAGAATCAGAAAATATTTCAGATACATTTGATTTTTCTGATGAAGATAGTGATGCATTTGATTTAGAAAGTTGTAGCTCAAGTGATGAAGAATTTGATGAAAACTTTACAAATAATATGCATACAGAAGTGGGTTTTATTCGAAATAAACTAGCAGAATGGAGTATAAAACACCGAATAACACATGCTGCAATTTCTGATTTATTGGTAATTCTTAAGTCTTCATATGATTCTTCTCTTCCGATAGACGCCAGAACCTTATTGAAAACTGATATTTCTAATAGTAAAATCATACTTGAAGAAGTACCTCCTGGTTTTTACTACCATTTTGGTATAGAAAGTGGTATAAAAAATCATTATAACTTCACGGATGATAGTAATAATGATGTTATTAAATTAGTTGTGGGTATTGACGGGCTTCCATTAACAAAAAGTTCAAAAAGTACTTTTTGGCCGATATTATGCTACATAAGGCCACATTCTCAAATAGTATTTCCTGTCGGTATATACTGGGGAAATGAAAAACCAACAGAAAGTAATGTATTCATGCACGATTTTGTTCAAGAAATTAGTGATTTAATTACAAATGGAATAAAAATACAAAATGAAAAAGGCATTTCGTACAAGGTAAAAGTTGTAATGGATGTATTTGTATGTGATGTACCGGCCAAATCATTTGTTTTGAAAACAAAAAGCCACAGTGGGTTTTTTTCATGTTCAAGGTGTTTTGTTGAAGGAAATTACATAGGACACAGAGTGTGTTTTCCAGATCTTAACTGTACAAAAAGAACTCATGAGAATTTTATTACTAAACAAAATGAAGAACATCATATTGGAATGTCTCTTTCTATTATTACAGACATACCCGGCATAGATATTATTAAATCATTTAGTCTTGACTACATGCATCTCATTTGCCTCGGTGTTATGAAAAAGTTGATAAACCTGTGGCTAAAAGGTCCACTGATTAATCGTATTGGCAGCAGAAATAGCACACAATTGAGTCTTTTATTATTAAGTATGAAACAATATACACCTGTTGATTTCCAACGAAAACCTCGGGGTTTGGATGAATTTAACCGATGGAAAGCCACTGAGTTGAGAATGTTTTTATTATACTTTGGTCCTATTGTGTTAAAATATGTTATAAATAAAAAATGTTACTTGAATTTTTTATGTTTGCATGTTAGCATGAGATTACTTTTAAGTCCAAATATTAGTGATCGGTGTTTAACATTTTGTAGAGAGCTACTAAACTATTTTATCAAAACGTTTAGTGAGATATATGGTGAACAATTTATTTCACATAATATTCATGCATTGGAACATATTTGTGATGATTACACTCATTTTGGGTCATTAGATAACTGCAGTGCATTTCCCTTTGAGAATCACATGTCAGTATTAAAAAAATATTTAAGGAAAAGTCATCAACCACTACAACAAGCTGTTAAACGTTATTATGAAGAAACTAAGTATTTAAATACACACATTTCAAATGTTTTTAATAAAGATTCATTTTTATTTAAACAACCTCACCATGATGGCCCATTACCAATACCATTAATATCTAAAAATGTCAACCAATATAAAATAGTAAAATTAAAAAATATGGAAATAAGATGTAATGAAAAAGACTGTTATGTACAGACAGTTGAAAAAAGAGTTTTTAAAGTAGTAAATATAATTAAAAATATAGAAGACACTAAAAACGAATGTATTTTAATAGGATATAATTTTTCTGATACGTCATTATTTTACAATAAACCTATTTCAAGTTCAAAACTGGGAATAGTTTCAGTAACTAATAGCTATTGTGATAATTTAATACAATTGCCAATTACACAAATTGTATGCAAATTTATTTTTCTTAAAACTTTAGATGATAAGCATTCTATTGTAATACCAATATTACATACACTAATTCAATAATATTATATGTTTTTATTTTATTTTTTTTTTTATAGTTATAAACTGGTTTGATATACATACATTTTTATTAATAAATATTATCTACTTAAAATTGTTAATAAGAAACATAGGTACCTAATAATAATGTAATATGTGCATTTTACGTTTATATACACTAGTATTTTAATAATTATAATTTAATAATATTAAGACAGGATTAATTACCTATCAGTTAATGTGTGCATAATAATTAAACTATGCATATTTTTTTTAGGAATTACCTACCTACGCGCATTATGTATTATAATTATGCATACATATATTTTTTATTGAACTTGATTAATATAATTTTAGTTTGTGTAACACTGTTTTAATTTTTTTTACTATTTTTTTGGAAATTATTTTATTTCTAATTAAAATATATAGGTGTAGAACTATTACCTATAGAAGCCTACTTAATGACAGTTTGAATGTATATAGCTATTATTGTAGGTATGATTTTACTTGACAAAATGCTGGTTCAACTATCAGTTTTTGTTTGTTTTTTTCTTATCACAATGAAAAAGTATGAATTGTAAATTGTTTAATATTGAGATAATTTAAGAGCTCAACTTTGTTTTATTATATACCTATTCAAATACTTACCTAATCTTGTATTACCTAGCTACCTATAATATATACAAGGTAAATCATTAATTATGGATAAATAATTAAGTAGGTATAGGTATATGAAATATGAATATCACAGAATAATAGATATAGATATTACTATATTAGATTATTATTATGTATAATAATTATGATGAATATAAATTATAATTTATATTACATCATTGAATATAAAATATAAATTATTATCATATGACAAAATTAATAATTTATTAAGGTATATGTAATTATACAAGGGGTACTCTAAAATATTTTAAAAAGAAGATGGTACTCCTCCGTAATTAATTTATACTATAAGTAAGAAATAGAGACAACATTCGCATATTTCGACATTTTGTATATACCCAGGGGCGTATTTAAGGGGGGCATGGGGCCCGCCCCCCCCCCCCATTCACCGTATTTTATACTTTTTTTTTATTAATGAGAGTATCAACCTTTTAGGCTCTCTCACTTTTCACTCAAGTCGGATTCACAGCTTCGTCGTGTGTCGTGTCGTGTCGATCAAGTCAATGATAATATTTTTGTTACAAATTATAATCGAGAAATCAGTGTTGCAGTGACGGTCTTAGAAGATAAGGTGATAAGTGTATGATAGTGAATAGTGATAGCTACAATAACCATATAATATCTACTTGTATTTTGATTAGGTATTTCATATTTGGTCATGAATGACGACAGTTTTTTGAGAGGGAAATACAAATATATACAAGATGAGTAATTATAACTGTATAATTTGAACTTTTTGTCTGTGCCCCCCCCCTCCCCCCCCCCATAAGACATTTCTAAATAAGCCCCTGTATATACCTATACATTATTATATAATATTATGAAAAAGGATTGATCAGCTGCAGTATTATATATATTATAATAATTGTATAATCCTAAATGTATATTATAATGTTTGGATAATGTTTATTTATAGGTGGCCTTAAAATGTTAAAATTTAAATACACGTAAAACCTTAAAGTAAAGTATAATTTATAAGGTTCTGTTTGTAGTTTTAAATTAACCCTTGTATAACATTAAAACTATAATCGTAAATAAACATTTAGCTCGTAGTATTAATTCAATATTATATTAGTATTAGAAAATTAATATTCTTAATGTGATATTACTAGAATACTACTGGTGTATTACAATATACATATTAAATATATAATGGGTGTTTAATATTCCTGTAACGTTTAATGTTACAAAATTGCTATGTGGGGTATAGCTAAAAATTCTAATATGTATGGTTGGGTGTTCTGAGTCACTTTTTACGGGGAGATGAAAAAAATTTAACCAGGAATCTATGCCTTACAGTACAACTAATCTCCCTGTAATTTTATAGAAAAAATTCAAAGCGATTTTTAATTTGACAGACAAGATATTAACATTTAGTCAGTTACTATGCAACTGTTCTACAATCAAGTCGTGTTATTTTTTTTCAGTAAATTATCTTATTGATTCAATTTTTTTTTCAACCAATTATTTTTTGTTTTATTAAAAACCATGAATTTACAGAAGTTTTCTAACGATTTTCCTTCATTGGTTTATTTAGTAAGAAATAATTCGTATCCAGTACATTCAGATTTTACTACATTTTTATCGAGATTAAAATCGTATAATTCATTTCCACCTACTTTGTGTCAAAATAAATATTCGTTATCTGAGGCCGGATTTAAGTATTCAGGAACTGCTGACATAGTCGAATGTTTTTGTTGTGGACTGGTCTTGCAAAAATGGACCAAAGATGACATTCCGTTTGTCGAACACGCAAAATGGAATCCTAATATGTATATTTGTTTTACTTTGTA
>NW_021779630.1:0-1155 GCF_005508785.2 Acyrthosiphon pisum | reverse complement strand
TATAATATTTTAGAAATAATATTAATTATTACCTTTCCGATCTTGGTCTTTTTACTACTACTAGCTTTTGACTCATCATCATTTTTTCTTTTACTCGTTTTTGGTGTAACTGGTTTTACTGAATATGAACTTTCCTGCTATTATTTAATAAAATATCAATTATATAAATATAAAATTATGTTTTATATCTATTATGATATATACACACAAACAATAAAATGAGAATACTTAAATCTTCGTTTGATGAGCCTTTATCAGTTACAATGGTGTATGAAGACATTCAGTGGCGTACCCAGGGGGGGGCTTAGAGGGCTTCAGCCCCCCCCATTGGCCGTGTTATGGAATACATTTTATATTATAAAATACAGAGTACCAACCATTATATTCCTAAAAACAGTGTTGAATACAACGTTGAACGTACTATTATCTTAAGTAACAACGACCTATTATAAGCAATAATCGTATAACATATTTTTTATAATAAATCAGTCCCTACTTCCTACTAATTAAATATATCACTAATATATTATGTATGTGTTATAAAAAGTATATAATAATGAAATATTACAATTAACTGCTATAAGACTTTATTGAAAATTGTTTGTTAAGATGATGTTAAATTTTGATTTACTTTGTTTAGCCCCCCCCATTCGAAAATCCTGGGTACGCCACTGAAGACATTGTATTTACCTTTAATAAAAATGTGTAAGTTAAGATTTTTAATATACTAGATTTTTAAAAACTTATACCAAATAACTAATAAGAGAATTTGTAATTTAACGAAATGTATCAATCAATACCTATATTGTTCAGATCTTATAAACCAATCATTACAATGTATGGTATTGATTCAATTATTATTATCAATTAATTAATATTATTTTTAATAACTGTATACTAAATGCTGTATATACTTCATAATTGTATTAAACCTGATGGACGTTTAACGACTAAGCCTCTAGCAATTTTCTAATCCTTATACAATTTGCATTACAGTTATCACGTTTTAAAATACAGCAACCTCTATCTAAATCAAAATACAGTTCTCTGAGATTTTCAATATCGATTTCTAACAGATTCAGTAATTTAGGTTTGGATCGAATATTTGGTTTTACGTAAAGCTTAGGTTTATGCATTCTGAAAAAAATTTAATGT
>NW_021779629.1:0-891 GCF_005508785.2 Acyrthosiphon pisum | reverse complement strand
ATGGATTAAGAACTACTGGCCTAAACTATAATACCCTGCAAATTTTAAGTCACTAGCTATCATAGTTTAGGCTGTGCGTTGATTATGAATCAGTGATAAAGACTTCTTATTTTATTAAATACTAGATTCCGGCGTTTGTCATCCCGCTGCGGCGGAAAGACTGTGTGGGCGGTGGTGCATCTTTGTCGTTTCGTCTCGGGCTGGGTTTTTCGATCCGGCCTGCGGCGGGAACGCGGGGTCGTCGGGTATTGTGTTTTGTCGTGTTGGCAGCCCTGGTTAAGCGGTAATTTTTGAACTCGGAAGAGTGTCTAGTCGTAAGTCGGGCGATTCAAGTCGATCGTACGACACAGCCAGCCAGGTAGGCAATCCGAGGATCGCAGACGACGCCCCGGGCGTGTATGTCCGGTTCTGGAGTGTGTGTGTTGAAATCGGAAATTCGGATTCTGAGTTTGAGTGTCTAGCTATCAGTCATCTCGGGAGAAAGTCGATTACCGAACGGACAATCCGCTTGCGACGGATCGGACGCAGTGGGAGTGTAAGTCACTCGTATGCAAGTAGCTAGTCAGGTAGGCAATCCGACTACGTCGGATCGCAGACCCCCCGGGCGTGTATGTCCGGTTCTCGTATGTGTTTAAATTGGAAATTCGGATTCTGAGTGTGAGTGTCTAGCTATCAGTCATCTTGGGTGAAAGTCGATTCCCGAACGGATAATTCGTCTGCGGCGGATCGGATGCAGTGGGAGTGTAAGTCGCTCGTATGCAAGTAGCTAGTCAGGTAGGCAATCCGACTACGTCGGATCGCAGACCATGCACCGGGCGTGTATGTCCGGTTCTTGAGTGTGTATGTTAAAATCGGAAATTCGGATTCTGAGTTTGAGTGTCTAGCTATCAG
>NW_021779628.1:0-976 GCF_005508785.2 Acyrthosiphon pisum | reverse complement strand
CTAGGAGCTTTTTATTAAATTTTCAAGCTTTTTTAATCAACAAATAAAATTTTATTGATATTTTTAGAAAAAAAACTAAAAAAAAAATGGAAAATGAAAATGTCCGTAAAGAGCTCAAAATAAATCAAAATATTTTGAAAATGTTATGGTGTATAGAAGATGCTAAGATAAACATTCAGTCAAAATTTCATGTATCTACGGCCATTTTTTTTAAAGTTACACCAAAAACCAAATTCAATTTTGTGAAAAATCGATTTTGCGTAAAAATTCCCGTTTTTCCTTAATTTTTCTTTTGTTTTTCCCGGCGCTTTTGAAAACTACTGGGAAATTTAAATTTTGACCTCCTCAATGCACCAACGATATTCACTTTCTGATCGAACAAGATACTGAAGTTGAAAATCGTAGCATTATTTCGACTACTTATCGTGTACATGGACACAAAAAAAATAAATAAAAAAAAAAACACATCATTGTAAAATCAATACATTCATCGTTCCACTCAGAATCTAAAAGAAAACCAACAGCTCATATTCCAAACATAGAAGTAAGACTGGATGGACTAAATCACTGGCCTCATTGGAGTACAGAAAGACGGCAATGTAAAAAAACCGGGATGTACTGACAAAACGTTTACTATCAGTGTGAAAAATGCGAGGTATATTTATACTATGGAAAAGAAAAACCATATTTTAAAATGTTCCATACAACATAATTGATTACTTATTTATTATTATTTATATGGAAAGTTAATTTTTTTTTTTGTTTTGTTTTGGTACATCATTATTTATAAAAAAATATGTTTATATATAATATGTTTAATATTTCAGTATTATTAATTATTTATATACCTAGTTAAGAAAGTTTTAAAATTTTTTTTCTATTTAAGTTTAAGTAAAATATTATTACGTTGTTTAAAAATTAAAATTGATATTTTATATGGAATTCTTTTCTGTAAAATATGTACCTACAAATGCAT
>NW_021779627.1:0-1553 GCF_005508785.2 Acyrthosiphon pisum | reverse complement strand
AAAATAGTAATGTATCTAAATTATATATGTAACCCAAACATATGTAAACATAAAAGTGTAATAATTGATAAATGTAAACTTTTAGGAAGGTGCTCGAAGTGACGGAGAATTAAATTGAGTTAATTTTTCTCGGTTAAGCGATAAAAATGAACTTTTTAGGGGGGAGGTGTAACGGATAGAATCCGTTTACTTACAACACAAAAATATCATTATATATGAATAATTAAATTCGGCATAAGCGATTAGGTAAACGACCTCCTTAAACGATTTTGGCAATAGTCAAAATTGCAAATATACGAATACAGTAAAAGGTGAACCGGATAGTTAAAATAACCGAGCGGGTAATCGCGAGCCATATTATATTTTCTGAGAATACAAAACACGTATCAGTTGACAGGATATGGGGATTGCCAAAACCACAAGTAGATATACGTATATATGTATATATACGCAACCTATAGACCAGGATGTAATAACTGATAAATATTTAGTAATTCGCAGAAGAGATGACTCTCTACACAACAACACAGATAATAAATTAGCTACTAGAACATTATGGCGAATACGCAGATTAGATTAGGAATGTCGCAAGAGCGTGGCGAGGACGATGGTCAACCGGACCACATCCGTTAGCGAAAAGATAGCGTATCGATAGGCAGGGGGAGCAGGGACTCGAATATAAAAGGGAGCCTGAAACAGCCTGTATTCAGACGTGTCTACTCCAGAGCACAACAAGCACCTTCACGTCACTCTGTGTAGTAACTTGTCATTTATTACTGAAGAACATCTAAATAAACTACAAAGTATCTTTCATCTGTCTACATTTATTTATAACTGCCCTGTCAACAACTTCATCATCAACACGAGCGGTCTCGCTTCCTGCAAAAATCATAATATACTCGTAGTTAACGGCTATCAGAATATAACTCTGACCAGCTCCAACAACAAGAATATTACAATAATTTTATTGTTATTACTTATTCTTAATACGGTACAGGTAGCCGGTAAGTTGAATTAATATTATAAAATTACAACAAATTAACCAAAATCGTTATTCTTGGTTATTTAATATCTAATTCCCTCCAAATTAGTAGTATATATTTGTATGTTCACAGCCAGCTTTTCCACGGTAATTTTTTTTTTCAAGGCGGAATGTCCCCCTTGGAGACTTTTATTTTACCGTGTAACACATTTCACAGTGATTGTCTACCAAATTCTACCTCGTAAAAATATTTAACGTCATCAAATTTTTAGGAAATCTTAAAACTGAAATAATTATTTCAAGTAAAAAACACAAATTATTAAATAATATTTTTTTTTTATTGTTATAAATTAAGTCTTAATTATATTTACACAAGTTTTCTTACTTATCTAGTAAAAGGTACATATTCTACAATACGATCATGAATTAATAAACAGTAAGCAGTCACACCTGCAAGCGATTCTGAAGCTTCAATTTCCAATTGAACATCCACTGCTGACGCTGTAGCTAAATCGTTCTGTTTTGAAGTGTCGATAACTATAATTGGTGCGTTTGCTAGAAAAGTAGATGG
>NW_021779626.1:0-1143 GCF_005508785.2 Acyrthosiphon pisum | reverse complement strand
CAAGTTCTGTAAGCACAGTCTCGTTTAGCTCACCCTGGTGGTTCTGGTTCATGCGAACCCGGTTTGCTTCCCCAGATTCAATGAAATAGAGCTCACAGTAACTGGGGTGTCTGTCGTCGTTTCTGACGACGTCGTTGGTGATCCTTCGATACACCTGCCCGTGTACAGTGAACACTCTCGGTCCGCGACCAGGCAATCTTCTCTGATTGAGGTCAGTGGAGAAGGCGGCAAACGCAAGAGTGTTGTTGTACCGTCTTATGTTTTTACGGAACTGGGTTGCTATCCGTGAGTCGTCTACCAACAAACTCTGTAGCAATTCAGGTGCTTGTTGCAACCGACGGGGTCCTTCAGGAATGACCATCTGATTGTTGTTGCAACACAATGTGAAATGACCCCTCGAAGTGCTTTCACAGTTGAAGTGACGGGCCTCACAGTGCCAACTTGAGTTCACCGGGCAGGACATCGACTATCTCGATGTCCGCCGGCAAAACTTCGTCGTCCATCTGGACTTCCATGTTGTCCACGTCGACAATTTCCACATTGTCTTCGTCCATAACGCCGTCTTCCATCATAACTTCAATGATGTGGTCCACATTGTCTTCCATCACGACTTCCATGTTCTCCACGTCTCCATGTTCTTCCACATTGTCTTTGTCCATAAGGCCGTCTTCCATTACAACTTCAATGATGTGGTCGTCCATCATTGCGTTTTCGTCCATCATGGGGTCTCCACCTTCAGGCTCTTCAGCCACGCCTGGCACCAGTTGCCGACCGACTACCTATAAATTAATAGGCGGTTAGTGTAATTCAATTTTAAATCACATATTTATTTATCAATTAATTTATTGTATTGATGACAGAGTAAAAATGTTTTAGCGTTATTTCATAGTTCTAATATTTTTATATCTTTTTATTTTATATATTATTTATGTTTTACATTTTGATATATCATGTTATATATATTTATTTATGTTTTTATTGCTAAATGTAATACAACTTATTTAAGTATACAACTTTATGCTTCGTTAAGTATAAATATTTTTAAGTAAACATACTTTACCCATAATAGTTTTTAACGAATAAAGTAAGTGGTAACTATTCCAAAATTTGAACAATATAAAAATGAATAATAACTGGAACTGT
>NW_021779625.1:0-1309 GCF_005508785.2 Acyrthosiphon pisum | reverse complement strand
TGCACTGCATGACTCTGACGAACGTAATCATTGCAAGTCCTGCGCACAACAGGCTGAGTACAAGCGCTAATACAGTCATAACAAAAGTCCCAGCCACCGTGACGACCAGCATTGACGTCACGTTGGCCACAGCTGTGAAATTGTCGTCCTGCAATAAAATAAACATTAAAGTTAATAATATTATTCGTAGTTAATTCGTCGACGAACGTGTAACACACACAGCCACACAGGGCACTTGCAGCAGTGTTTTTCTATATAATATTAAATTATACTTACGTATTCCTCGATGCGCATTGTGTCTAATGTGTTCTGTACCCGCACGTACCGTTCCTTAAAGTTTTCTGGTGCATACGGCATACTGAAAGCTTTAAGAAAAAAAAAACAGAAAAAAACAAAATAATACTAATCAAACAACGAAAACAAATCTAATCTATTTTAAACTAACACGAAAAACAATGATAACAACTAAAAAAAAACAGAATACTTTGCAGTAAGAGTTTGGCAGGGGTTTTCGAAGAGCAAGCTCGGCGTTATAAGTAATAAGCGGCTTGGCGTCTGTAGGAATGAAATGTCATATTTTCGTGTGTGTTTCAAAGGCAAATAAAAAATATTAGAAATCGTTAGTCACAGTTTTTTTTTATAAGCATTTAAAGTTCAAAAAATGACAAAATATGGAAAAATCACGAAAATTTGCAAATTATTTCGAGTTAGAAATTCATAAAATTCTTTCTTTTTAAATCTAAGATATGAAAATGTAATACAAGATTCCTTATAAGATTATCTACCTTTATCAAACAAAAAATATCTATAAGAAAGTCAAATTAAATTTTTATGATCGTTTGAAATTCAAATTTTTACAACACTGGATATTCACTCGAATTCTCATGTAGCGATTTCCTTATTTTGTTGTAATTCAAAAACGAATAACTGCAGATACATGAAAATTTTACTGAATGTTTATATTAGCATTTCCTATACACCTTAAAATTTTGAAAATAATTTCATTCTTTTTGAGCTGTGTACAGACATGGTCAGTTTTCAATTTTTTTAGTTTTTTTTTCTATAAATATCAATAAAGTTTTATCTGTTGGGCCAAAAAGTGTATACATTTAATACAAAGCTCCTGATATATTGTTACAATATCAGTTGAAAAATATTAAAAATACATAGGCACAATTTTTTTTTATAAGCATTTAAAGATCAAATTTTGACAAAATTTATCAAATTTTAATTTGAAAAATTATTTTGTAGTTAAAAATTTATAAAATGTTCAATTTTTGTATCTAAGAATTAAAAATTTAAAACAAGA
>NW_021779624.1:0-576 GCF_005508785.2 Acyrthosiphon pisum | reverse complement strand
GTAGGGGGTTTTTACACGTGTGTAATGAGTTTGGCAGAATTTTTGATTGGGCACCCGTGGGTATCTGCCATGCCCGGGTGGGGGATGGCGGCACTTGTTCTCCGGACACCGTGACTTGTCCGAAGAAAAATGCCGCCCGTGGCCAAGGATTCAAACTCGGGTCGTCTGCGTTGCAGCCGACGCCTTAGTCCGCTCAGCCACTCCGTCCCCCACAAATTATTTAAATATACCTATGTACCAATGTACCATAACATAATCCATTGATACGGAAACAGTATAAATGTACAGCCGATGTAACGGGTATGGACAGGAATTTCACCACATTTTGTTTGTCTTAAAAATAGTTAATTTTAAAAGAAATGACAGAACAACTGTGATGCCTATATATACGCAGTTTGGCGGCAGAAAGGAAACCGCATGGGATCAATGTCGATTTTTGCGGTCTCGGCAACGAATAAGTTATCAAACGAGCGCCCTATTATGTAGTTTGTCAAAAACAATTTAACGGACAATGAGTTTTACTTCGATATGCGTACATAATATACATAATATTATAGGTATACACTACATATGCGG
>NW_021779623.1:0-874 GCF_005508785.2 Acyrthosiphon pisum | reverse complement strand
CTCCAAGAAATGGTTAAAATACTTCAAGATACGGAACAATGGTGTTAAAAATAATAATTAAAACAAAAATAAATGGTTCCTATGAGGGATTCGAACCCGAGACTCTTGTATTCTTATGGTTTACAAATCTAACGCCTAAACCTACCTACCTATCGGGACTATGTACAAATAGCGATAAAATATACCATTTAGGTAAAGGCATTTTATAAGCTAATGTAGGCCTTTAGTAGTTTACCCACTGTTTGTGGAGAAAAGTAAAACCATCATGCATTTAAATTTTTAAGTACTATAAGCATACGGCTAGGGTTCAGGGGAGTACTTACTATTAATATTTTTTTTCTTTGGGGAGGGGAATTAAATAATAATTATTTTTTCTTAACTATTTAAAACTAAAAGTTATAAGTTTAGAACATCACATCAGCAGGCCCACAATTATAATTATTTGTTTACTTGTAACATGGGCGTAATTATGGGTGTGGGATGGGGGGATAGATCCCCCCAGAGCCTTGATAATATTATATATTATTTTATATACTTCACCAATGTACTTGAAAATGTAATATTTTGTGTGTAAAAAAATGTATATCCCCCCCCCCCCCCCACTGGACAAATTCCTAATTATGCCACTGCTTGTGAATACTTATTTTAGAAGAAAATAAAGATGGATAAAAATTGGATTATAGTTTTATTTAACTAGATTAATCAGTATACTTCACACTATTGTAGGTACCTATGCATGAAACATAATAATTATTATTTATATAAATTATCAGGTATAGTGTATACCCATATATATACATTATATAAATGAAACTAGTCCGTACTCGCGCATTCCCACCACTAAACCTGCCCACCCAAACGCTGGCCACTGTCG
>NW_021779622.1:0-269 GCF_005508785.2 Acyrthosiphon pisum | reverse complement strand
ACATGCGAGTACGACGTCCTCTAACTTATTGAAAAATGATAGCTAGTTCAATATTATATTTCGATAACGACGGTCGGACGATAACACTATAATGGCGTGCCGACGGTGTAGCGCGTTGCCTGAAAATATTTTGAATGTAATATTTATTTTTAGATTTAACATAAATATTAACCACAATAATACCAAAAATAAACATGCTGAATGTAGATAATATTATATAATAATATTATAACCGTCCTGGCCGGCGATTCGAGGTTTAAAAAAAGCGT
>NW_021779621.1:0-1268 GCF_005508785.2 Acyrthosiphon pisum | reverse complement strand
TGATAATATTATAGATAATCGTGGTAATCGTGCACAGAACAAAATTAACAATACAAATAACAGCTGATATGATTAGCGACAAGACGTGATAGTCCAATAATCCAATTACTTATAATATGTATGTATAACAATAAAAGTTATTGTCGGAAGTAGGTAGGTACACTGATAATCATTTATCACCATATCTTCGGTATCGAATTTATTACTTGTAACTTCTGGTCTTTATAAGTGATAAGTATATCAATAATATCATGACCAGTGGCACTATTAGCGTGGGGGAGAACTGTGCAACATAATGGGGTATTTTGGGGCACAACTTAGGCTTAACTATCGTACTTACTGAATTGATTTGAATAGTTTATTATTTTTTACGCTGGAGCACAAAAATCCCAATTACTGCGGTCTGCAGTACTGACTAGGTATAACTCATTTACACACAAACACCTCTCAGAAACCCCAACTTTGAGGAGTTGTATCTCGTCAACGGATAAACGAAAAATGAAAATTTAAACGTGATAATTCATGAGAAAAAAAGCCTTACTAAATTATGAAATTTTTAGTATGGGTTGCCATTTGAAAATCAAAAGTTGATGGTGGTTTACCTAATAAATATAAGGGTGAAAAATATAAAAAAATTATATAATTCTAGAACAGCATAGATCTAAAATTTTGAAAAAAAAAAAATTTGAAAAAAGTGAATACTTTTTGAGATAATGAGTGTTTTACGCTTAATCAATCACCCTGTATAGCAAAACAGTACTATATTCCTACAAAATCTTTATTACCTAAGAATTTTATTTTCTGAATCCTGATTCACGAAATAATTGTAACTCCTAAACTGGATAGAGAGTCAAAAAGGTATGAATCTCTTTCAAACACCTTAATAACATTATTGTGTTTAAAATTACAAGATTTATTCTAATATAAAATATTTAATTTATTTGTTTAGACTATAGTTCTTTGTGTATCCTCTTTGAATTGATATGACGTAAATAAACATTTAATCTAACGATGCATGTCGTCATGAATAAAAATGAATACGTTATATATATATATATATTTATGTATATATATGGTGTTATGTAAATTGCAGAGCAGTAAGAAAAAGGAATATAAGTATATATGTGTGCACTGTGCATCTATTCAAAATTCAAAGAGCAAATGTTTTTATCTACAGCTCCAGCAAACTGTTGCGACTAATTTTACTTTATTTATTTTTTATTATTATTCCACTTCTACATTTATATATATATGTATATAATATTTTT
>NW_021779620.1:0-663 GCF_005508785.2 Acyrthosiphon pisum | reverse complement strand
TGCTCAGCTCATCTAACTTTAATTGTTTAATAAAATTATTAATTTAATTATAATAATCATCGGTAATAAGCCAATCAACACATATAATAATGTGTTATTTTGTTTTTTTATCAATTTAAGTACCCCAAGTCCCAAACCCAAAACCACTCACCTCCGCCAAACCGCTTAAAAACGAATAATACATATTATTATAAGTTTAATGCGCTATCGAATTGTATGTACGTGCGAACATCTTATAATGGTCCATAAATTATATACCACACTATATTATTTTATATTATGAATTTATTTATTTTTTCTGAAATTGTGGCCATAAATATTCTAAAGGTCTAACAGATGGTATTCGTAGAAATGTTCTACGAAGTTATAGGGACCAATTATAATTAACAAGGTCCAACAAGTAGATATACAGGTTATACGAGGCCGTTAGTATGTGCATTTCGTACCCGTTATAACGGGAAGGTCAATTTACTTGCCATACATTATACTACGACAAAAACCTAGAAAATGATACATTTTATTATCGCGGCCAGGGATTCAGGGAAAATAATGTAGAAAAATGTGGGTAATTGGGTTTGTAGCCGAGTGTTTTGCTGCAGTAATGGATTTGTAACATTTTAAGAGGACGCAGTATTCGCTGAAAACCGTTTTTCACATACCTAC
>NW_021779618.1:0-714 GCF_005508785.2 Acyrthosiphon pisum | reverse complement strand
AACCGATCATTGAATTAGTTGATATTTTGGACTTAGCAAATGAACGCGTGAATAAATATATTGTGGTACCTATATAAAATTGATTATTGATTATTTTGAACTTACAATAATTTTGCGATTGTTACGTAGTATTAAATTATTATTGTGGTAGGTATATAAAATTATTGTTATCGCAACACTGCGGAGTATTGCTGTAGTGATAATATTATAGACGTGATATGGACTTAGACATTTTTTCCCGTTTTTTTTTTCCAGACCCAAAAGCCAGAGTTCAACTCAGATATGCAGTTGGGATTAGCCGAATCTAATAAATAACATTTAACCAAATTTTACAATTATTATAATATGTTCACATTTTTTGAACAAAAAAACATACCGAAACATGAAAGTTAATAAGTAATAACAAATATAATGTAATGAAGAAAATACTTTTACTACTTGTACTATTAAAAACAATAATTTAAATTTCACAGTTACATACCTTAACTGGCTTAACTTCAAAATAATTATTCAATTTCATACAGCTCGAAACGCAATCGTTGATTTTCTGTTTCTTTTGCTTGGCCAAATTTCTAAACTTTGCGCCACTTGGTTTTCTTTTATGTTTTGAAACCTCCGACATAGTTTAGAAAATGTATAAACAATTTAAAATCAAAACGAACAAATAAAACCGACGACAACATTGTATAACATATAATTACACATCCGTAGGCC
>NW_021779617.1:0-1430 GCF_005508785.2 Acyrthosiphon pisum | reverse complement strand
GAAAACAAAAAAATATTAGAAAAAATTTTAAAGAAGGGATTCATATTTAAAATTGCAAACTACATTCGCTAGATTCTAAAACTGAAGAAACTAATCTCTCTACTTAATTTTATCAGGGCATGAGGTATTAAATTTTGAAAAAAAATAGCTAGATTTAAAATCTTAAAAAAAAAATTGAAAGAGGGTGTTGGCGCCCGCAGGCAAAAGCATTTTAGAAAACAAAAAAAAATTTAGAAAAAATTATAAAGAAGGGACTCATATTTAAAAAGGCAAACTACAATCTCTAGATTCTTAAACAGAAATAATATTCTTACTAATCAATTCAACAAAGTATGAATAATATTAGGACACCAGGTAAAAGCATTTTAGAAAACAAAAAAAAAAATTAGAAAAAAATATAGAGAAGGGACTAAGTTTTAAAATTGCAAACTACATACTCTAGATTCTCAAATTGAAGAAACTAATCTCTCTTCCTAATTTATCAGGGCATTAGGTATTTAATTATGAAATAAATAGCTTGACTTAAAATCTTAAAAAAAAAAAATTGAAGAAGGGTGTTGGCGCCCACAGGCAAAAGCATTTTAGAAAACAAAAAAAAAATTTAGAAAAAATTTTAAAGAAGGGTTACTGAAGATATCAAATTACAATCTCCGAAGTCTTAAATAGAAAAAACCATTCTTGCTAATCAATTCATCAAAGTACAATAATTATGAGGGCACCAGGAAATCAATGTTGAAAAAATTAAGCTACACTCAAAATCATAAAAAAAAAATTGAAGGAGGGTGTTGGCGCCCGCAGGCAAAAGCATTTTAGAAAACAAAAAAAAAATTTAGAATAATTATAAAGAAGGGTTACTGAAGATATCAAATAACAATCTCCGAAGTCTTAAATTGAATAAACTATTCTTGCTAATCAATTCATCATAGAACGGTTATTATGAGGGCACCAGGTAATCAATGTTGAAAAAATTAAGCCACACTTAAAATCATAAAAAAAAACATTGAAGGAGGGTGTTGGCGCCCGCAGGCAAAAGCATTTTAGAAAACAAAAAAAATATTTGGAAAAGATTTTAAAGAAGGGATTCATATTTAAAATTGCAAACTACATTCGCTAGATTCTCAAACTGAAGAAACTAATCTCTCTACTTAATTTTAACAGGGCATGAGGTATTAAATTTTGAAAAAAAATAGCTAGATTTAAAATCTTAAAAAAAAAATTGAAAGAGGGTGTTGGCACCCGCAGGCAAAAGCATTTTAGAAAACAAAAAATAAATTTAGAAAAAATTATAAAGAAGGGATACTGAAGATATCATATTACAATCTCCGAAGTCTTAAATAGAAATAACCATTCTTGCTATCAATTCATCAAATTATGAATATTATGAGAGCACTAAGTAGTCAATGTTGAAGAAATTAAGCCACACTTAAAAT
>NW_021779616.1:0-806 GCF_005508785.2 Acyrthosiphon pisum | reverse complement strand
CAGATAAGCTGGAAATTGTTGAGTTTTTTTACATTATTTATTGTATAAAACTAGTTCTTATATTTATGATTTAACACTAGACTTAGAAAATATAGTTCATTCATTGCATAACGTAACCCGCACGCTCACGAATTTATGTGTTTTTATGCAAATAAAAAAATTATATAATATTAATCGTCCATTTAAGCGTGAATTATGAGCTATAATGGAGCTACGATCATAAAATGTGTACTAATGTTATTAAATATGTAGTTTTAGTGTTTGTCATAATAGCATTTTTATGTGATATTGGTATAAAAAAAATATAATAATAACGGATAATTGACTCTATTAACGCGTATTATTTAAATAGAATATTTAAAATAATAATTTATTAGAGAACGAAACAAATTGAATAAGGTAGTTTAAATTTTAGGATGTGAATTGATATTAATCAAAAGAAATTTAAAAAAATACACAATAGGACTTTAAAAGTCTATAATAAAAAAAAAAAATGAAGTATGTAGAATGTAGATACTTGATGTAGATATTTGATTATGTCGATACACAATTTACATGTAAATAATTATAATTGTATTAAATTAAACAATCGAATCGTGGAAACGGGTTTTTTTAAAACATACTAAATATGTGTTTGTTTTTATTAATTATCGTTATGTCGAATAAAATATTGTTATCGATAAATATTGTGACATCATAATATGAACAACTCAACTGGCAATGACCAATTTTGCACAAAGTGTTAACCACGTATATAAAAATAATAAATTACTTTATATTCTGTAAGGACATTTTTAAACACAACC
>NW_021779615.1:0-3399 GCF_005508785.2 Acyrthosiphon pisum | reverse complement strand
TACTATGTATAGGCGCACTAAGAAAGGATTTTTCAAAATTTGCATTTTAAAGAGGTGCTCAAACAGGGATCTTGAGGTTCACGATGGAAATTGGAAATTTTATTTTTATTTATTTTTTAAATAGTTGCCATTGGCTACAGTCTACAGTATAAATTAATATTTATTTATTATTTGTTTCCATTGGTTATTTGGGCAGATCAGGTACAAGTTAGCACCAAATCAAGTTATTGAACATTGCAGCAAGTTACACCCAAAAACAGTTGAACAATCATAATTTTTTAAGTTGCAATTTTTTACGGACAACGGAGTGCACGGGTTCAGCTTGGTATGAATGTTTGTGTGTAGATTAAACCTCTGGGAAGAAGACTGACTTATTTAGGAATGGTTAAATTTGGTTTTTTTTTATACGATAGGTAAGACACATAATATCAATTGTTCAAAACAGCTTAAATTTCTTATTACTGAATATGCAACACAAAATATACAAGGTACATATTTTGGCTGTAACTGGAAGAAGACAGACTAATTTAGGAATGGTTAAATTTGGTTTTTTTTATTCATCTGATATTAGTAGTTATGTTAGGTTAGGATTTTGTATTAATTGATTATATTAATCTACCATAGGTGGAATACGACAAACTTGGTATAACTTTGATATTTTATAGTTAAATCATATACCTACGTACAAACAGCACGGGGTCCGCGATCTACCGTAGGTAGATTGCCTACCTGATAATATACTGCTGCGAATCAGAATTTTTATTCTGGGAAACGGAAAAGTTAAGATACATTTTGAAAACCATACACCGAATATTAAACAACGAATTGTACAAAGTTCGAGTCATATAGAGTTGGTACATTAAACGGGCAACGAAGTGCACGAGATCAGCTAGTTAGTTCATAAATTTTTAAACAACCAAAAGTACTTGTTCGAATTTCGATTTAATAATAAACGCATTAACTCTTTATAAAAAAGGCTTTCTTTGAAAAAAAATTATGCTTAGTAAATTATATTATATATATTTACAATCTAACTATTTAAAAATATAAATTTTAAGCAGAGTTTAATACTCCAAAAATCAGGATTTAAATATAACATGTATGGTTAAAGGTTGAATCGTGGGGTAAACGCTTGCTTGGTGGAATCCCCTAAAATATTTAAGAACAATAATAAACCGCGTTTGAACAACGATTTTGGGCAGATATTTTATTTGGCGGATAACATTTTTAGTGTGTGTAATATCTAAATTATGATCCAATACAGTTATTAACCAACCATATTTTCCTGTGTTTTAATTTAAAATTAATATATATGGTGTGATCAAGAACTTAGACGTCTATCCTCACGAAGCAAAACCAGTCATAATATAAAAAAAAAGTACGAGGTTAAATTAACTGCTATCGAATAAACTACACTCACATCACACAAGGACACCTTATATCCAAGAAAAATGCACCTCAATTTTTAGCTTGTGGTATCTACACTCTTCTCAGTCAAGCATATACTTTTCGAATATCGGGAGTATATCTACTGAATTAAAACACGGATATCAATTTCAGAAACTACAAAAAAAAATCGCGTATATTTCAACAAAAACAGTCAATCCACTTATCGACTTCTAAAATGTATACAAGAAACTGATCTGTTAACTAATAACCTCGTCATTAACTTTAAAAATATGTGAAATGAAAATAAAATATAGTAACATCGAATAAAAATGTCGTTTCTTATCATAAATTTAAAGTTATAATGAAAATTAAGCCAAAAACGATTGCCTTGAAACTGGATGTATTAAGCACAACTATGATAATTTTAATAATTCATCCTATATGAGAAAAAATGCGACTATTTAATTGGTACATTAAATACTTTAATTATTAGAACTTTTCAATATATTTGTCTATAAAATTATTTTAAATTAAAACACTAATTTCGTAAATAATTTATAATAACATTACATTAATTAACAATACCATTTTTCTTATCATAAGGTTAATACATGTCTTAAACGGTGGTTTAAGTTTGAAATGTTTACTGAAATAAATACAAGACGTGTTTTTATTTAGAAGTAATGTTTATCGTATGCACCTATTACATTTTTAAGTCTTCAAAATAAAAGAATAATTATGATAAACATGATAAACAACAAATAAATAAACAAACCTGAAGAACCTTGTATCTGGTCATTGATAGGATCACACAATACTTATGAAGCATTGGCTATTTTATCTACAAAATAGTGTTTACGCACATGTAAATAAAATTGGTTACTTTATCAAAATTCAATCACTTATTGTAACTGATACTGTATGTCCGTGTGCCTACTTCCCTGAATACATAATATTAAATTTTGTTTACTCTGATGTTGTTCATTTTTGAATGTACAACGCATACAACTGATTGATTTGATGTCTTATTCACTCATTTACGACTGAAGAATTAAATAAATAATGAATTTCCAATTGCGATTTTGCGTATATAAACAGTGTATGATACACCTGCACAAAGTAAAAATAAATTACCTTTAAAGTTTAAACTCTCTTCAACACATTACCTAGTATTAAATAGTATTTAATTATAATATATACATCGTTACTACTCATAAATAATATGTATTTAAAACCTTATCAATATTACCCAATGGTGGACATTGCAGATGTCACGGGTTTAATAAAGAAAAAATCATCTTTAATCATTATTAGTTTTCATGTTATTATGTCTAGATATATTGTATATTGTTATCAATGTTTCTTAAAAATTAATATTATAACAAATTAACACCGATGCAGATGTTTTATTTTCCGTACATTAATGTAACTCACTATTGGCTAAAAACTATACACCGTACTACGCACTACAATACACATATTATGTACAATATGTTTATAACAATAAGGGTGAAAGCAATTTGAACGTATCTAAAAATGACTTAGGGCGTGTGTTACGTAAGTATCTACACATACCTATACCAATATATAATATACAATAAACATACATATCTATATATATATATATAATCACACGCATACACATATATGTATATTATGACGTATATGCCACACTCAAAGTTTTCATTAATCAACTGCCACAGCCGTCTCACTGTACTGACTGTAATGTATGTGCATACAGAAAGCTCGTAAATCTTCCATTTCTTTCGGTGTCCGTCGACCTCCGACACCTCCTCTTCGTATAACCACACCGCTTTTTCACATCGACAACCTAGTCCTTTCGTACAGGAACCAGCACCACCACCACGGCAACAGGTGCTGCAAACTGCAGCAAAATGAAAGGGCGCACACCGTGCGGGTACTTTTTAGTTTTCACCATAGTCAGATCTAGTTTAGCTAATTTTTATGAACCTTTTAGGTACCATTTACATCAAATACAGCTTACATTTT
>NW_021779614.1:0-828 GCF_005508785.2 Acyrthosiphon pisum | reverse complement strand
CACAGAATTTAGTTTTAGTATGGTCTTATAAGTGGCGTAATTGAGAATGTTTCATGGGAGGGGATCAAAATAAATTTGTATGGCAAACTTGTGGGGGGCTTTGCCCGTAATACATCATCAGATTTCTCTGTTTCTTTAAATAATATACAAGAAATTGTGTAGGTAAAATTATTATTAAATATTATGCATTATTAATTATTATTATAAATTATTAAATTCTATTTTTTTTAATAAACTCATTCAAATATTTTATAAAAATTAATATGACATAGATACCTAATAGTTGATTGAATAAACTGCAGTGACTGCAGTTAAATTTTCAATACATTTTTTAACTGGTGTTTATTTAATTTTGCATAATTTTAGCGCGAGTTGTAATACTAATTATAAATTATAATAAGTGTATAAAATACGTCGTACATATTTTGTACGATTTTAAAACATTTAGTTCCGGGCCTAATAATGTTTAGTATTTTGAATAATTTAAAATTGTAATACTTACCTACGTCAATTCCAAGCTTAATTTTAAAAAAAATCAATGGGGTACTACTAGTTGCTGGTAGCTTACTTTTTTTTTGCTCCGTTTTTCTTTTAGCTTATAAAAATAAAATCAATTACTAAGTTGTGTGACAATGTGGCTATGAGGAAATGGCACAGTGTGTTCTGACTGTGTAGTGTCCACTGTCTATACGTAATCGTAATAATCAATGTATAAAGTGTCGGTGAGCGTTCGTAGTATTACTATTCATTCTACGAAATGTAAATCTTGAAGTTACATTTTTATATATTATAATAGGTATGTTTTTGGAATGGGGGTTTTCCCATTAT
>NW_021779613.1:0-1231 GCF_005508785.2 Acyrthosiphon pisum | reverse complement strand
AGCTTCTATGTTAGTTAATTTTAAATTGAATTCATTATTATTCCTATCACTATATGCGGTTATATTTAAGTATGCTATTATCCCCTGTAATCTTAATCTTTTAATTATTGTTAGGTCCGTCGATCCGTTCCAAAATATTATTATTGGTTCTCTATTGTCTATGTGCAAGTATCTTTGCAGGTAAACAGTTGTCAAGGTTGACACCCCCTGATGGTTAATACTTCCATACAATTGGTCCAACAATGGTGCGGTCAAGCTTGGCTTATCCCTGAATACCCTTTTGATACTTTGCACGACCTTGCTTAGATCACGGCGCCGGAACCTCCTTAGCTTATTGTCCTGTGTCAACACAAGAGGGCTCCCTTCCAGTTTTTCTGGTTTATATTTGTTTAAGCTGTTTGATATGGCGCCGGATACCAATAATATTTCGGTTTTGTTCATCATAGTGAACTCGAAATCCACTATGAAGAAACGGATCTGTGAACTAGAAAATAAAAACACTCATAACATTATAATTATTTAAATTCTTTATATATGTATATTATTATTATTATATTTTTTTTTTTCCTGTTTGTTTTTTTTTTTTTTATTCTTCGAATAAGTGATTAACCGAAATAATCCGTCGAGCAATAACATCTTGTAGGATCTCCCCCACTTCTACACACACCGACCTCTCTGCGTTCGGTTGATTTATTACCGCGTGTATAAACGCCGTAACAGGTATCATTGCCCTGTTTAATACGTAAGGGTTCAACGGCATACTCATTTTTCTGTTCGCTTCTCTGACATGTAGTTTAAAACATCCTACACAAATTCTATTCCGTCTTATATATTGGTGGTGAGGGCCGTTTAATAATTCATCTCTAAGTTTTTCAAAGAAATCAATTGCTTGTAGTGTTAGTGGGTACTCCGCCGACAGTGGTGTTTGATTGCTCATGGTGTATTATACGGTTTTATATATTTTGTTTTGTTATTATTATATTTTTCTTCTTAAATTTATCTGAAAAATAATCAAATTATTTATTATATATATTATATTTTTTACGTTTTATTGCAATATGTATTTATTTAACATTTATTTTATTAGTATATTACGTATTATTTTGTTTTTGTACGTTTTATATTATAATTTATTTAATGCGTTTATTTATTTTTAGTTATTTATTTACTAATGTATTACGTGTTTTATTATTTCTTGTTTGTACGTTTTATATTTTTTATATTTATCATT
>NW_021779612.1:0-999 GCF_005508785.2 Acyrthosiphon pisum | reverse complement strand
TTTTTTTTAATATGTATTTTACACAATTTCGTAGGAGTTCGGGATGAAAACATATGTGAAACTTTCATACACGTGATACTCTATAAGTTGTCTGGATGAGGAGTCTACCAGCAATTTTCTAGATCGATAGAATATAAATTTGTCTAGGAATTTATAGTAATGTTCAAAATAAAATCCGTATAATACAATTTTTTTAATAATATTTTTGACTTATAAACTACGAAAAAAAGTAACTGGTCATATGATTGTTATTTTTAGAGGGTAAAATGTTAACCTTTAACTATACTATATTCTTATAGGTAGGTATATCAATCGATTTATGTATAATATTGTTTTAAACAGGTATAAAACTTTAATCGTTTATAATAACAATTTCAACATACCTACAATATGGATTAATCTACTTGCCATAATATAAATATTATAATATCCAGTCTCTAAAAATATGTTCTCTTGTTCAAACATATATTGGTAGGTAGGTACACGCTGATTATACAATAATGAACGTTTAATGAATTTTCACGACAGAACGCTTAAATTAATACGCTAAGCCGTCGAGGAAACTATTATACGTATTATGCACAAAGGCACATCGTGCACGTACATTTATCCGAACTTCAAAGATTTAGCATATTATTAATATATTATTTGATCAAAAAAGTTTTATAATAATAATTTGTATACAGTACTACCTAATGGTAAACAAATAGTTATATACATATCATTATACCTATACCGGGTGATTCTTTTATCATTGAACACTCATTATTTCAAAAAGTGTACATTTTTTTACATAGTTTCAAATCCCTTATAAAACAACGTTTTTCTTAAAAAATTATATTTTTAAATATTTTTTATCCTTATAATTTTTTAAGTTTTTTACTTTTTTGATTGACAACATTGGGTTTTAATTTTATATTCCAAAGCAGAATATTTTTCTTAGTATTTTGATACATGAAAATCGAATTTCGGGCGAGTAGTTTATGAGTTATAAATATT
>NW_021779611.1:0-1051 GCF_005508785.2 Acyrthosiphon pisum | reverse complement strand
AAATTTAAGTTATTCTCAAATTCATTGAAATTCCTACAAAACTGCAAGTATTCTGAAATCAAACAATCTCTATAATTTTGGAATAAACTTTACATAATTCTATAAATGTGTCTTTTGGTAGCATTGATGGATCATTGTGCACTTCTTGTACTCTACGATATGAGAGCAATGCAATGTCTATTAATGGTCCAATATTTGTGGTTTCAAAGCGGTCACTTAATTCATTTAGAGTCACGTCTATTGCTGCATTGTATGTTTCTACCTCAAACTTTTTAGTTGGACATACAATAGGATTATCTTGCGTTAGTTCATCTAAGTAATTAATAAAATACAATTAGTTGTTATATTCACTAAAAATAACTAATAAATAATTAAATCTGGAAAATATTTAATAAATTATAATATAATGCATATTACTAAACGTGTTTCCTATGTAATAGATGAAAAATAGAAAAATGTAAAAATAAAATAATAAAAATATTTTAAATTTTCAAATTTTTTTTCGTTCATTTAAATAAATTATCTAGATAAGTACTCATAGATAACTAGAATTTTATCTAGATGAAGATAAAGATAACTGAGTAGAAATTTATATAGATAAGATAAATATTTTTCATCTAGATAACGTATCTAGATAAATTAATCTAGATATTTCCCAATACTGAATATATATAATATATATATTTATTGTGACTCCACTTTATTTATCATCATATTATATAATTTTTGATTACGCTTTCTTTTGATGTATTTTGTTGTGGTATAGTTTTCAGTAATTATAATTGTCCTAATAATTTTATTGGATTCGGAATTGTAATTTATCATTGATTCAGGGCTCCAGTTGGTTTCATTATTATTATATACAGGGTGATTCTTTTATCAAACAACACTCATTATTTCAAAAAGTGTGAGTTTTTTTGAAAATATTTTTTTACATACTTTCAAGTCGCTTATAAAACAACGTTTTTCTTAAAAAATTATATTTTTAAATATTTTTTATCCTTATAATTTTTTAAGTTTTTTACTTTTTTGAATGACAACATAGGGTTTT
>NW_021779610.1:0-2014 GCF_005508785.2 Acyrthosiphon pisum | reverse complement strand
ATTCGTGGTCCAGGTACATCTCATCAGAGCTGTACCCTCTTATATACGCTGACGGCTACTTTAATCTCAAGGAAAACGCTTAGTATGGTTCAAATACCATATTACAAGTAACGACGTTTATACTACCTTCAGAGTTATACATGTTACATATTAATACATCAATTGTCATGTCCATTACAATAGTTCGGTATTGGTACCGCGGCGTTACATTTCGCATCATTTATTCACGGTACGCGCTGCATGTCGTTGATGTAAAATTTTCTGTCTCGTTAAAATAGTTTCCTTTGGTATAATTAAAAAAAATATATTTTTAGGTATAGTTTTTTATTTATTAGCAGCTAAAAGCCACAACAAAAAAGTTTATTGGCTTACAGAAAAACCAAGAGCTGTACATTTTGTTGAAATATACAATTAATATTTGAGTATTCAAACCATGTAAGACACACGTACGTGTTCAATGTCGTTTTCTAATAGATACTTTTATGCAGTTAGTAGTTACGATATAACACTATCGCTTTCTATATTGTATACGGCTACAGGATTGACATCAACTGTTAATATATTTAGGGCCGTCAAGCTTCACTTTCAACACAGTTTTATACTAAAATATAACCGTTTTTAGGTGAGTCACATTTGGTAATCATAAATTTAGTGTACCATACAAATACTGCTAAACATTCTAAACAACACAATATTAATAAACACATAAAATGTATTTAATTACAGACTGCAAATTAAATTGTATAATATGAGTATATAACTATATTCTATATGATATAACTTATATAAGTATGTTTAATTATCACTATTATATGAAATAAACTATATAATAAATAATAAATTAATGTTTGATTTTATTATTTATTTTTTATGCTGGATGCCTGGATTATAATATAATATTATGGCATGATTATTTTATACATGAATAGACAATAGTAATATAACTAACCTACATGTATACTATACGCATATACACTGAACAAAAAAGTATTCTTGTGTCAACCAAAACTTAGTAGTGGTACATGTGAAATTAAGTTGCCACAATCTAGTGTTTGAAGTATAAAATACTACATGGTGAAATATTTAAAAAAAATATTAAGCATTGAATTTTTTTTTAACACAAATATAAATTATGGTTATTTATCAATTATTAATTATATATTTATGTAGTACAAGAGTTCTAGGTATAATCATTGACATTAATGGAATACGAGTGCTCCAGTTGAAATATTACTATATTATTAGTTCTTGTTTTCGACTATTTATAGCAAAACTTGGTTATTTTAATTGTGTTAATTAAAATATACAAATTATATATTAAAATATTAAAAGATTAATATTAAAAAGATAGTTTTTAAAAGCGCAGTGAAAAACTAAAGAAAAATGAAGGAAAACAGAAACTTTTACGCAGTCTGTTTTCGAGAAAATCGATTTTGATGCCACTCTACAACAAATGACCGTAGGAACATGAAATTTTAACTGAATGTTTATATTATAGCATTTTCTATACACCATAACATTTTTCAAACATTTTGACTTATTTTGAGCTGTTTAAGGCACATTTTCAGTGTCCATTTTTTTTTTGGTTTTTTTTTTTTTTTATAAAAATCAAAAAAAAATTATTTGTTGGTTAAAAAAGCTTGAAAATTTAATAGAAGACTCCTAGTATAATGTTTCAAAGGCAGATGAAAAAAATTAAAAATCCATAGACACAATTTTTTTTATAAGCATTTAAAGTTCAAATATTGACAAAATACGTAAATATGACGAAAGTTTGAAAATTATTTTGAGTTAGAAATTCATAAAACATTTTTTTTTAAATCTAAGATTTGTAAATGTAATACAAGATTCCTCATAAATTTGTCTACCTTAAGCAACAAAAAAAATGTCTAGAAGAAAGTCAAATTAAATTTTTATGAGCATTTGAAATTCATATTTTTACATTTGATATTCACTCAATTTCTCATGTAACGGTTTTCTTATTTTGTTGTAATTAAAAACAAATGACTGTAGA
>NW_021779609.1:0-1139 GCF_005508785.2 Acyrthosiphon pisum | reverse complement strand
TTCAAATATACCTCTACTGTTTACAAATATATTATATTATATTTATGATTTTATAGCGCTTTATATAAATATATTAAACTATATCAAATCTTGACAATTGCAAATTTTTATCCTAATTTTAACTTAATAACTTATCGGGTTCTTATCAAGTAGGAGGTATCTCAACACTCAATATAGGAAAACTCAAGTGTCGTTAAGTTCATCATAATACAATACTAAACTATATATTATAGTTACTTCACAAAAGCAGTCTTCAATATTTTCACAAATGTTTATTATTGCATTAACATAAGTCGGATATGTGTACATATTGTTAGTCAGTATAATTTATTTGTATTAAGTGATATCAAATGATATAGGTTAGAAATACGTATATTATAAGAGCTTCCATTTGAAAAATTTCCTGTTTTGGTATAATTTGGATTAAAATATATTTTTTTATTTATAACCTATTTAACGCCTATTAGGTCAATTTTAAATAGGTAAAAAAAATATATTAATGAAACATACTTAATATTACAATAGTTTTTTTTTTTTTTGTACAATTGTTTCGAAATAATTCACAGAACATTATATAATTTGGATTGTAGCAGTGTTGGTGACACAATTAAAGATATACAGGTTGCACATCGCCCTATAGTAAACCGCTTCCAGACTGATTTACAAAGTGACTATAAAAATCAGCTGTTAATAATTAACCAGTGGCGCCCATGTGATGAAATTTAGAACTAATTTTAAACTATATTACATATTATTATGATAAGAAGGTAATATAGATATAATATATTTTATATTTTACCGCCTTTTTATGTATTTGAATTTTGATTTTATGATATAGTATAAATAAGATATAGTATTAAAGTATATCTTTAACCGTATGTTTATGAGTATTTCGGTATTAGTAATATTTGTTATAAATCGTGAATCGGTATTCTAGTAGCTTGTACTAGTGTCAATTGTTAAACTTGTTATATTATTGTTTAAAATGACTTGCTGTGTTCCTTCATGTAAAACAAAAAATAAAAGTACCTTCTTAGTTCCTAAAGATGAAACTTTGTTGTATCTGTGTGAACAATCAATTGGCTTTCAATTAAAGCCAAGTTCAAGAATTCTCGAATTACATTTTGAGACGGATGATA
>NW_021779608.1:2550-4569 GCF_005508785.2 Acyrthosiphon pisum | reverse complement strand
ACTCCTCATGCCGTGCCACTACGCACGGTGATGGTAATTTTTTTTTTAAAATTCGGCTACCGTGCCACTAACTACCCTTGGCATTGGTTTCGCTAGATAATTTGAGTCGTCTCGATCGTTTGCCCTTGGCATTGGTTTCGCTAGATAATTTCAGTCGAATCGATCGTTTGTCCTTGGCATTGGTTTCGCTAGATAATTTGAGTCGTCTCGATCGTTTGCGCTTGGCTGAGGTTTCGCTAGATAATTTGAGTCGTCTCGATCGTTTGCCCTTGGCATTGGTTTCGCTAGATAATTTCAGTCGTATCGATCGTTTGCGCTTGGCTGAGGTTTCGCTAGATAATTTCAGTCGTCTCGATCGTTTGCCCTTGGCATTGGTTTCGCTAGATAATTTCAGTCGAATCGATCGTTTGTCCTTGGCATTGGTTTCGCTAGATAATTTGAGTCGTCTCGATCGTTTGCGCTTGGCTGAGGTTTCGCTAGATAATTTGAGTCGTCTCGATCGTTTGCGCTTGGCTGAGGTTTCGCTAGATAATTTGAGTCGTCTCGATCGTTTGCCCTTGGCATTGGTTTCGCTAGATAATTTCAGTCGAATCGATCGTTTGTCCTTGGCTGAGGTTTCGCTAGATAATTTGAGTCGTCTCGATCGTTTGCGCTTGGCTGAGGTTTCGCTAGATAATTTGAGTCGTCTCGATCGTTTGCCCTTGGCATTGGTTTCGCTAGATAATTTCAGTCGTATCGATCGTTTGCGCTTGGCTGAGGTTTCGCTAGATAATTTCAGTCGTCTCGATCGTTTGCCCTTGGCATTGGTTTCGCTAGATAATTTCAGTCGTATCGATCGTTTGCGCTTGGCTGAGGTTTCGCTAGATAATTTCAGTCGAATCGATCGTTTGTCCTTGGCTGAGGTTTCGCTAGATAATTTCAGTCGAATCGATCGTTTGCGCTTGGCTTTGGTTTCGCTAGATAATTGATAGGCATATGGGCCAGTGGGCCGTACCGACGGCCTTCGCTCGGGCGAGGTTCTTAATTGTAATATTCACATGCCGTACCACTACGCACGGTGATATTAATTTTTTTCAACTCCTCATGCCGTGCCACTACGCACGGTGATGGTAATTTTTTTTTTAAAATTCGGCTACCGTGCCACTAACTACCCTTGGCATTGGTTTCGCTAGATAATTTGAGTCGTCTCGATCGTTTGCCCTTGGCATTGGTTTCGCTAGATAATTTCAGTCGAATCGATCGTTTGTCCTTGGCATTGGTTTCGCTAGATAATTTGAGTCGTCTCGATCGTTTGCGCTTGGCTGAGGTTTCGCTAGATAATTTGAGTCGTCTCGATCGTTTGCCCTTGGCATTGGTTTCGCTAGATAATTTCAGTCGTATCGATCGTTTGCGCTTGGCTGAGGTTTCGCTAGATAATTTCAGTCGTCTCGATCGTTTGCCCTTGGCATTGGTTTCGCTAGATAATTTCAGTCGAATCGATCGTTTGTCCTTGGCATTGGTTTCGCTAGATAATTTGAGTCGTCTCGATCGTTTGCGCTTGGCTGAGGTTTCGCTAGATAATTTGAGTCGTCTCGATCGTTTGCGCTTGGCTGAGGTTTCGCTAGATAATTTGAGTCGTCTCGATCGTTTGCCCTTGGCATTGGTTTCGCTAGATAATTTCAGTCGTATCGATCGTTTGCGCTTGGCTGAGGTTTCGCTAGATAATTTCAGTCGTCTCGATCGTTTGCCCTTGGCATTGGTTTCGCTAGATAATTTCAGTCGAATCGATCGTTTGTCCTTGGCATTGGTTTCGCTAGATAATTTGAGTCGTCTCGATCGTTTGCGCTTGGCTGAGGTTTCGCTAGATAATTTGAGTCGTCTCGATCGTTTGCGCTTGGCTGAGGTTTCGCTAGATAATTTGAGTCGTCTCGATCGTTTGCCCTTGGCATTGGTTTCGCTAGATAATTTCAGTCGAATCGATCGTTTGTCCTTGGCTGAGTTTCGCTAGATAATTTGAGTCGTCTCGATCGTTTGCGCTTG
>NW_021779608.1:0-914 GCF_005508785.2 Acyrthosiphon pisum | reverse complement strand
GGGGTGTCGGAGCCCCGGTACCGGGTATTCGATAGTCACGCGGGCGCGTCGACGACCGACGGGCAGAGTGCCGGTCGGACGGCGGCGGCTTCCCCGGAGCGGATTCGGGTGCCACTGTGCCGTGCATGGACTTAGGATAAATTGGTCGGCGTTCGACGGGCGGTGTTCGTGGTGAAAAAAAAAAAATGATTTCGGCAGCGGACGGTACACCGCGGGCGGTCGTCGGTGGCGTGCGCCGAACACGTTACGGGGTCTCGGAGCCCCGGTACCGGGTATTCGATAGTCACGCGGGCGCGTCGACGACCGACGGGCAGAGTGCCGGTCGGACGGCGGCGGCTTCCCCGGAGCGGATTCGGGTGCCACTGTGCCGTGCATGGACTTAGGATAAATTTGTCGGCGTTCGACGGGCGGTGTTCGTGGTGAAAAAAAAAAATGATTTCGGCAGCGGACGGTACACCGCGGGCGGTCGTCGGTGGCGTGCGCCGAACACGTTACGGGGTCTCGGAGCCCCGGTACCGGGTATTCGATAGTCACGCGGGTAGAAAAAAATTCGACGCCGGCGCACCTCGGGCGGTCGTCCCGGGCGACCGCGGAACGCGGCCCGGGGTCTCGGAGCCCCGGTACCGGGTATTCGATAGTCACGCGGGCGCGTCGACGACCGACGGGCAGAGTGCCGGTCGGACGGCGGCGGCTTCCCCGGAGCGGATTCGGGTGCCACAGACCGGAATCACCGTGCGTGAAAAAAACGATTTTTTTTTTTCGGTCGACGTTCGCGGTTATTCGTCGGTACCCGGGTAGTGCGCATGGCGGCAGCCCCGGCGACGTTCGTCGATCCGATTTCGATTTCAACTTTTCGAACGTCGTTTTTCCGAGCGCAATAACTCGGGAACGGTTACGATTACCCCGATGACACC
>NW_021779607.1:0-831 GCF_005508785.2 Acyrthosiphon pisum | reverse complement strand
GATACAAAAATGAACATTTATAAATTTTTAACTACAAAATAATTTTCAAATTAAAATTTGATAAATTTTGTCCAAATTTGATCTTTAAATGCTTATAAAAAAAAAATTGTGCCTATGTATTTTTAATATTTTTCAACTGATATTGTAACAATATATCAGGAGCTTTGTATTAAATTTATACACTTTTTGGCCCAACAGATAAAACTTTATTGATATTTATAGAAAAAAAAAACTAAAAAAATTGAAAACTTACAATGTCCGTAAACAGCTCAAAAAGAGTCAAATTATTTTAAAAATTTTATCGTATATATAAAATGCTAATATTAACATTCAGTGAAATTTTCAAGTTTCTACAGTCACTCGTTTTTTAATTACAACAAAATAAGAAAATTGTTACGTAAGAAATCGAGTGAATATCAAATGTTGTAAAAATATGAATTTCAAACGCCCATAAAAATTTAATTTGAGTTTCTTATAGATATTTTTTGTTTGATAAAGGTAGATAATATTATAAGGAATCTTGTATTACATTTTCATATCTTAGATTTAAAAAGAAAAATTTTTATGAATTTCTAACTCGAAATAATTTGCAAATTTTCGTGATTTTTCCATATTTTGTCATTTTTTGAACTTTAAATGCTTAAAAAAAAAACTGTGACTAACGATTTTTAATATTTTTCATCTGCCTTTGAAACAATATACTAGGAGCCGTCTATTAAATTTTCAAGCTTTTTTATCCAACAAATAAAATTTTATTGATATTTTTAGAAAAAAAACTAAAAAAAAATGGAAAATAAAAATGTCCGTAATAGAGCTCAAAATACATCAAAA
>NW_021779606.1:0-992 GCF_005508785.2 Acyrthosiphon pisum | reverse complement strand
GGCACGCAATTCGGACAAACCCCTACAAAATACGGCATGCAATTTGGACATTTTTTTTTTTTTGGCATGCAATTCGGATGCAGCCGTATTCAAAATTCAAAAATATGTACATATATATGTATTTAATTTTTACCATTTCTAATTACCATGTATTTATAGGCTATAACAAAATATAATAATATATTATATATTATAATGAAAATGATCATTATAAATATGATCACAATATGATATATTAAATATACATACATACATACTAGTATCAGGGCTTGAAACCGTTTTCAAAACCGATTTCAGAAACCGGTATAAACCGTTTTAAAACCGAAACAGGAAAAAATTGGATACCGGTATTATAATTCAAAACTGAAATCTAAAAAAATTGGAAACCGTTTTTTTTTTCAATTGGCGTGTTTTTAAATACATGAATTCCATTAATACGCATGATTAATACTCATAATAAAATTGAGACCATGATTAAAATGTTGATAACCATTTAATTATTCGCCAAATTATTAGTTGCTTTAAGTAATATAATGATATAAATTATAGTTACTAGCAAATACTATATATGACAATAGGGGAGAAACAATGATAATTGTATAGATGATACAGGACCCTGAAAATACTCGAATGCGCTATATTTGTATCTTTCAAGTTTCAATCCTAGACCGTTCGTTACTTGCCCATGCAGGGGAATTATCTATGTGTCGAGATTTTTGGTACTAGTTGTCCCTTATTGTCTTATAAGTTATAACTCAATAATAATATAGTGTTTGTTATTATAATTTATTATTATATCATAGTTATTTATTGGGCACCACATTACATTTGACAACAACATTAGATTATTTGACGGACGACCGCGACGGCCCGTATATGTCTATTCATATTTTATTGAATAGTATAAAATTCTAAATAGTATAATGAATAATCCAACAATAAATACTAAGAAAATCATATAATTACTGAGAGCCAATTATTTATACACATAC
>NW_021779605.1:0-653 GCF_005508785.2 Acyrthosiphon pisum | reverse complement strand
CACTAGTTGTTTATATTTGCATTTTCTATACATGATAAAATTTTCAAAATCTTTTGATTTGTTTTGAGCTGTTTACGGACAATTCCAGTTTCCAATTTAATTAGTTTTTTTTCTATGAATGTCAATAAAACTTTATTTGTTGAGTAAAAATACTTGAAAATTTAATATAAGGCTCCTACTATATTATTACAATGACATTTGAAAAATATTAAAAATCCTTAGTCACAGTTTTTGTTATTAGCATTTAAAGTTTAAAAATTGACAAAATATGGAAAAATCACGAAAATTACCTAATTATTTTGAGTTTATAATTCGTAAAAATTTTTCTTTTTAGAACTAAGGTTTTAAAATGTAATACAAGATTCCTTATAGGATAATCTACCTTTATCAAAAAAAAAAAATGTCTATAAGAAACTCAAATTAAATTTTTATGAGCGTTTGAAATTCATATTTTTACAACATTTGGTATTTACTCGATTTCTTACGTAACGATTTTCTTATTTTGTTGTAATTAAAAAACGAATGACTGTAGAAACTTGAAAATTTGTTACCTAATGGATACTATGATATGATTAATTTGGAATTTATTAATGATACCTATTATAGATCAATTTTTTTTTAATACTATAGATAAGTATACCCATAATAGGTAT
>NW_021779604.1:0-770 GCF_005508785.2 Acyrthosiphon pisum | reverse complement strand
AGCGCCAACTATCTGTCTAACGAACCCCTTACTCGTTGTATGAGACAAGCGAATCTTGACCCCTCTTTCTCTTATCTACTCTAGCTTATTTGTAATTTCTGTTGTAATTGTATATTGCTGTAAGGTTGTTATCATTTGTAATCTTAATAATGTAAATATTATCTATGTTTCTGTATTTAAACTGGGCTTCCGCCCGTCTTATTAATAAATAAATAAATAAATAAATAAATAAATAAATATATCATAATTATAACCACTCAGCTCCCTAAAAAATGTATAGTTTGGGTATGTTAGTTGCTTGACTGGTGATAAATTAGCCCATAGTGAAAATAATTTGTTTATACGCCACTGGATACGTTGCAGATGAATGATTGATACAGATATTGAGCTTCTTCGTTAATTGGAACCGTTCGATTGGAGCTTAATTAAGAAAGCTCGGACATTGACGTATGGACTGAGTACTTTTGCACATTGCACAGCTTCTGGTAATCGTCTTAGGAGTGCTTGTGGTTAATATTTTGGGAGACGGTCAAGTCTTAAATTTTGAATCCTATATTTTAGATTCCCCTTTAGTTTCAATTGCATAGCCCGCTTGTGTGTGACCATAAGAAACTACTTCTGCTAAATGGATATGACTGCATAAAAAGTTAACGACCTCGCTATTTTTTGGGGAATAGTTGTCGCTGACTTTCAGTTCCCAGCTGGACCTCAGTTCATAATCCAGATGTTTTTCGAATATGTGAATGAGTATGGGACCCCATTGACAAGTT
>NW_021779603.1:0-2880 GCF_005508785.2 Acyrthosiphon pisum | reverse complement strand
AGTAAACGTACAATGTTTTATTTACAATCACTTGATATTGAAACATTTAATTTTGTGATTGATTTGTTTAAAAACCTTGCAAGGTTTAAAAATAGAATTAAATCAATTGGTAGTGGCCCGAGAATGGAAACGATTATTAATCACTTTGTTTGGGTGCTTTCTGTGGTTTTTATTAATGCTAAAAAGTTGTCTAACCAACAAAAATTAATATAAGCATGGAGATGGCGCGAGGTGCAAGGATTGTTAGTTTATTTGAAATCATGTCCAATTCAAAAGTTCAGTTGCAAAATTACTATGAATGCTGACACAAATAATGTAAAAATAATAATAGATGAAATGGAGGATTTGTTAATGTCATGGAAAGTGTGGAATGACAAGGATGAAGAAATTCAAAATTTGACACTGAAAATCCAACAAAAAATTAATGAACTTCCAAACTTCTTAAGCAATGAAGAAAGAAAAATAATTCATGAAGCTATATCATCCAGTTTTGTAATAGGTATTAGAGCTCAGGGCCATTGGTGCAAATGTGTGAATGGTCACATTTATTGTATAACTGTATGTGGAAGACCAATGGAGCTGTCAACATGTCCAGAATTCGATGAAGAAATTGGTGGACAAGCTTAGTTTAAAGTTTGTAATAATAATTAGTTCAGGTGCCGAGATACGTAATAATTTAAGTACACTACGAATTAAATACATACCGCCACACCCCACCTAACCAATCTATCATGCGCGGTTGTTAAAAGGGATGCGGAATGTTATATAGTAGTTTCTAAATCTCGTCTGTTATACCAGGTTCGTTGAGAAATAATCCCTATACACCATACAATTTTGAAAATATTTTGACTCTTTTTGAGCACAATTTGAGGCACAATTTTCTTTTATAAGCATTTAAAGATCAAATTTTGACAAAATTTATCATAATTTATAAAATGTTCAATTTTTATATCTAAGGATTAAATATGTAAAACAAGATTCCACGTAAGTAGTTAATTCTGTTACCAAAAAATCTAAAAAATACATAAGCTCAGTTTATTTTTATAGTCATTTTAAGTACAAATTTGGACGAAATTACATATTAAAAACCTAGGATAACTATTTTAATTATTTTGTTGTGATTGTATAATATTATTCGTGGGTACTTGAAACTTCTAAAGTACACTATTATATATCTATGATAGTATCAGGGTTTGTTGTTGATGTATAATGCGTTATAAGTACCTAATGGATATTGTGATATGATTAATTTGTAGTTTATTATAGGTCAATTTTTTTTTTTATACCATGGATAAGTATATAATATGTCTTATACCTAGACTGACATACCGTCTCTATTCAGAATCGTTTTTCTTATACAATGGTATTTTATCATTGAATTCAAATTTAGTACCATCCATAGTGACCCACTTGTAACCTACTGTACAGCAGAGCACCTTTTTTTTTATTAAGGTAAACAAAATTGTATTCGTTGTGTCAAAAAGCTTGAAAATTAAATAAAAGGCTCTGTGTGTTATATTGATACAACAGCAGATTAAAAATATTAAGAATATATAGGCAATATTTTAATTTATAAGCTTTTAAAGTTCAGATTTTGACATAATTTATCAAATTTAAAATATTTTGTTGCGTATGTGTTTCAAATCGTAATAAAATGAGTATGTAGTTACACAATATGCACCCACTTAGAGGCTCTTAAGTTGTAAATTTAGTATTGTGCACAAAAATATTTACACATAGATTTTTCAAAATTGTTATTAGACTAGAGCGCTATACTACAACATAACTATCGAGTAACTGAAAAATAATTAGCAAAAGTCATAATTTGTGCATAACCGGTGTTTTTTGCACAAGTTGTTATTAAATAACAATGTCCATTTTACAATGTAAATATGATTATAATTCTCATTGTAAATATAATAAGTTGTACTATTGAAATACATTACAAACAAATGTAGCTAAATTGCCTAACTTGAACGCCGTGTTACTATATTTTATCGTTAACGATGAATTTATTGATTTTACAATGATGTGTGTTTTTAAGCTATTGCATAGCTTTTATCGCAGGTCTGGTGTAGTGACTGAAAAAAAATTTTTCGTAACGAAAAAGCGTGACCACTTTGTTTATTTATACATACTATAGCAACCTGGTGACCATAGCAACGCATAGCTAAATTATTATTTAATTTTGATAACAGTTATTTATTTTTAAATAACGACTATGAACATCAAGCGCTTATAAATATAATGGTTTTGTTATGGGTTGCTATAACAATAAATTTATATATATAATAATATATTATTATATATTTATAATAATATATATAAAATATAATATATTATAGCAATAAAAACATAAACTATAGTTTCTATGATACAAATTCCTGAATAAATAGAATAATAAAAAAATTTAAAATCATATCAACTTTTTATTTATTTAATATGCAATAGCTTTATCGCGGCAGTCCCCGAATGCCACTTTTAATATTTTTTTTATTTTTTTTTTTTGTGGCTGTGTACACGATAAGTAGTCGAAATAATGCTACGATTTTCAACTTCAGTATCTTGTACGATCAGAAAGTGAATATCGTTGGTGCATTGGGGAGATCAAAATTTAAATTTCCCAGTAGTTTTCAAAAGCGCCGGGAAAAACAAAAGAAAAAATAAGGAAAAACGGGAATTTTTACGCAAAATCGATTTTTCACAAAATTGAATTTGGTTTTTGGTGTAACTTTAAAAAAAATGACCGTAGATACATGAAATTTTGACTGAATGTTTATCTTAGCATTTTCTATACACCATAACATTTTCAAAATATTTTGATTTATTTTGAGCTCTTTACGGACATTTTTATTTTCATTTTATTTTAGTTTTTTTTTC
>NW_021779602.1:0-2785 GCF_005508785.2 Acyrthosiphon pisum | reverse complement strand
TATTGTATTTGTTTTGACCTGTTCACGAACTATTTTCTAGTTTTAAATTTTTTTAGTTTTTATTTCTAATAAAATATGTACAAATTAAAATTTTATTTGTTGAATAATATATCTTAGAAAATTTAATACAAGGCTTCTAATATATTGTTACAATGACATTTAGAAAAATATTAAAAATCCATAGTCATAGTATTTTTGTGAAAATGTAAAATAGAAAAAATAGTCAATATTACAAAAGACACCGACCGTATACCTAATAGTAATACACTTTAATACACTACACGGACACAGCAGAAAACACTTAATAAAAAGACTATTTCGTAAAGACGAATCACGGTGATAACTAAATACTATGAGTTATTGAGTTAAGATAAATAATAAGCAATCAATGTTTAAAGTTTTCAACCAAATAATGACCTGGGGCTGGAGCTACGTAATATTGTAAAATATACCTACTGATCGCAATATCGCTCGTATGAGCCAATGTTCTGGGAAAGTGTAGAGCTGGTTGTTGAGAATTTTCTATCATCGAGTGGCATAATATTCCCATATTATATTTTGTGTAAGCAACTAAATATTAATAATAATAATAATACCCTAGTTCCTAGATATGAGTCTAGATAAAAAATAATAATATAGTCATGTAATTATGTCTTATAAACACGTATAAACATATTCTGACATTCTGTCGAAATTTACAATAGTCGATAATTTGTTTTTTTAGAAAAAAAAAATAGAAGAAAATTTAATGCATTATAGAATATACTTAATAAAAATTGTTATAAATATTGAAAAAAAATTCATGGGGAGATCTAACATTTAGTTTAGTGGATTCCGCCACCAAACTGCTTAAACTGGGAAAACTTTAAAACTTTATTTAACATTATAATATTCATAAACACAAAATGTTATCCAAGCCGTAACTATTTTATGATATTATTTATATATAGTCATAGAGGTCATCGGTAAAAAAGACCAAAGAAAAAATAACACGGATAAAATAAACACCTATTTAAAAATATTAGTATATTTAGGGCCGTTATTACAATGTCCAGCTAAATTTGATTTAACTGAAAGTTAAGCTAGCGTATAGTTTAGTATAGCGGCGACTTTATCGGGAAGTATAAACCAGAACGTTATTACAATGTTTCTGACTTCTGTTAGTGCTAACTAGCAGTTAGATAATTATAAACAGTACAATGATTTTCATTGGTCAATAAGAATCAGCTGTTGTGACGACTGATAATTACACATTATCAACTTTAAAATTTGATTTAACAGTTAACACGGAAACGCCTAACAATAACAATTGATAAAATATCATAATTCATATTTCATAGTTAAAAATAGTAAAATTGTTTTAATTATGCCAGTTTTTCCCAAATCCCTTGGGACCGATTTATAGTCTCAGTCCGTACCTATACCTATATATTTGTCGTATAATTTTCGCTTATGTGTGGTGTGTGTAGGTACTGTATTTGATTATTTTTTTACCCTTTCCGCTTTCTAAATGTTTCCGAAAATTCACTTCCTGGTGATTGAATTCTCACATGTGTGCAATCAATTGCACGAATACTAATGGAAATCGGGCAATTTTGAACATTTTCATTTTTATTTCAGCAATATCTTGTACAGGAATTTTTAAAAATGAACTACTCAATCCCGCAATAGCATACGAAACATTTTTTATGGTTCTGCTTGCGGAAGATACACTTATACCAAACATATCGGCCACTGATATAAGCATAGTCTCCAAAGCATAAAAGCGTAGTGTGAGTAGTACTTGATTCAATGGGGCTAATGCCATATTCCTGAAAACAAAATATTTCATAGTTATTACTGTATTAGACTTTCAGCCTTCAGATACCTATTGGCCATTAGGTCTAGGTATTCAATACAAACAGTGAGGTTTTTAATATTAATAATATTTACCTGTCTGTAGCTGTCTCCAATTTTCTTACAAGCAAATTTAACAGGTAATTTACACAACTTTTTGAAAGACGAAATCTATAGATAAATTCGTCATCTGTTAAATCGTAATAGTTTGGCCTATCTTTGTACACTTGAGGTCTTCTTCGGCCAATGTTATTTACGTCATCAATAAACTCAATTAAATTATTTATATTATTCATTTTAAACAAAGTAATTACGTATCAATAATATAAAACAAATTCACTGTACAATTTATGAAGACAATTATGGTGCGGAGTAAATATAACTGGTGATAGAAAATTATCACAATAATGAATCAGCAAAGTTCAAAATTATAAATATTAGGTACCTATAACTCTATGGATTCTTTCCGCTAGTTACATTAACGCCATTAACGGTCACTAAAACTGCCCGCTAAATTAAGTGACCGCTAACTCATAGTTAGCGGTAACATTTTACGTAACAGAGCATTGTAATAACGGGATATTAAAAAGTGGCCGCTAAATGCGTCCGCCAAGTTAGCGTAGACCTTAGCAGGACATTGTAATAACGGCCCTTGAAATCTTAATTATAATTTCATATTTAACTATTTATACTATAAATTTATAATCCATTTTTATCATAAAAATAGGCGGGCAAATGCTAGGTGGGTGCTTTTCTATACAGTAATTATTAGTGTCTAAGGGCCTATTAGGGCCATAATAAGGGTCATAATGTACTAGTGTCACAGCAAACGAATATAGACCGTTTCATTAATTTAACAATATAAAATATTGGAAAATAACATGTGACATGTCATCAACTGACATAGGTAATTGAACAATTTGTTAAGTACAAATATATAAAATTTTGT
>NW_021779601.1:0-799 GCF_005508785.2 Acyrthosiphon pisum | reverse complement strand
AAATATGCTAATTTTTACTAATATTTACCTGAAATAATACGCACATGAAATCGAAATATAAAAAATATACGAAGAATTCTTGTGAGTTTTTTGCACTCCGAGCAGAACATAGTTGTACATGTTGTTTTTCGACTTTGCCGGTCGGTCTTAAGAGGACGCCACATGGATGAAAATACCGTAAAAAAACATGCCAATTTTATTCCAATAATACGGCTTACAGAATGGTTTTAGAGCAAAATACCTTAACTAAAAGTTGTAGAGAAGAGTTATAGCGGGTGACGCATACCCAAGACTTTTTTTCGACATTTCATTCTCAAAATCGTTTTGCGTTTTAACTTTTTTTTCACTTTTTAGATTCTGAGTGGAACGATGAATGTATTGATTTTACAATGATGTGTGTTTTTTTTATTTTTTTATTTTTGTGTCTGTCATCACGGTTTGGGGCAGTAAAACTGCTTTGATTTTCTTCAACAGTATCTTGTTTGATGGGAAAGTGAATCTAGTTGGTGCATTTGGGAGGTCAAAATTTGAAATTTCCAATAGTTTTCAAAAGCGCCTTGTAAAACAAAAGAAAAATTAAGGAAAAACGGGTATTTTTACACAAAACCTGTTTTCGAGAAAATTGATTTTGGTTTTTGGTATAACTTTAAAACCAGTGGCGGATCTAGGATCATTTTCAGTTTCCAATATTATTAGTTTTTTTTTCTATGAATGTCATTAAAACTTTATTTGTTGAATAAAAATACTTTCAAATTTAATACAAGGCTCCTACTATATTTTTACAATGATATTTGAAAAA
>NW_021779600.1:0-261 GCF_005508785.2 Acyrthosiphon pisum | reverse complement strand
CCCCCCCCCACCCCTATTTGGAATTTTTTTAGTTTGTTGTGTTTCGTGTCATTGGTTATAACTCAATAATAGTATGATATATATGATCATTGTTGTTTGCTGCTAGTTTATACTTTATTAACTTTTATATAAAAATATTCCAATGAGATGCTGTAAAAAACTACCGAAAAAATACCCTTCACGCTTATCGTACTTGCGAACAATTTAACCGTTTAAAAATATAGACCGAATTTATGACGATTTGCGTAATACGTAATGTAT
>NW_021779599.1:0-1000 GCF_005508785.2 Acyrthosiphon pisum | reverse complement strand
CGAGCAACGAATAGTGCTAGTATATAGTAGCCTATATAATATTATGTTCAATTTAGTTTAAAAGGGTTCATTCCATATACCTCACTAAAATAAAAATAAAAATATATAAAATACCTACTGCAGAAAAATTTAACTAATTTATAAGGTAGGTAATTATACTTTATAGGGTGTTTGACATTAAAATAAATAGGGAATAAATTGGGAAATTCGTGTTCTTGAAATAACTTCTCACATATTAAAAGATTCATTTTTTTTAATTTGACACCTACAATTATAAAAAGGTGGGTAAGTGGATGTCGCTCTGCTGTACAGTAGATTAGAAGTGGGTCACTGTATAATGGATGGTATTAAATTTGAATTCAATGATATAATATCATTGCATAAGAAAAACGATTCTGAGCGGAGACGGTATGTCAGTCTAGGTATAAGACATAATATTATATATGGTATTAAAAAAATTGACCTATAATAGGTACCTATAATAAATTCCAAATTAATTATATCACAATATCTATTATATGTACTTATAACGCGTTATATACATCAACAACGAACCGTGATACTATCATAGATATATTATAATAATAGTATACTTAAGAAGTTTCAAGTATACCCACGAAATATATTATACAATCACAACAAAATAACTAAAATAGTTATTCCAGGTTTTTAATATGTAATTTCGTCCAAATTTGAACTTAAAATATTTTTCAACTGCTATTGTAACAATATATCAGGAGCCTTGCATTAAATTTTCACGCATTTTTACCAAACACATACAATTTTATTGATATTTATAGAAAAAAAAATTGAAAAAATTGAAAAATGACAATGTCCGTAAGCAGCTCAAAAAGAGTCAAGTTATTTTCAAATTTTTATCGTGTATAGAAAATTCTAATATAAACATTCAGTGAAATTTTCAAGTATCTTCAGTCATTCGTTTTTTAATTACAATAAAATAAGAATTTTGTCACATGAGAAATCGAACGAATATCAAATG
>NW_021779598.1:0-759 GCF_005508785.2 Acyrthosiphon pisum | reverse complement strand
CATAAAAAAAACGAAGTGGTCGAAATGAGTCAGGTTAGCAGCAGTCAACTAAGTAGTCGTCGGTAGGTCAGCAGTCGTTGACCGTTGTCAATACGTTCGTTTTCTTACGTTTTTCTCTCATTACGATTAAGTGCTGCTTACTAAAAAACAATACCTATTGGTTGGTTTACAAATGTTGTTAAAATATTTTTGAAAATCTTAGCTCCTAAGAATGTACGTGGTAACTTGAAGATATTGGCAAAACTGTGGAAGAACGAAATTTCTTGGCCTGAAATCGACACCCCCGAATCGTATTCCGTCAATTCTATATACCTATATATACATATAATACTATGCAATATGCATCGTAATAATATATGAGGGACCTCAATCGAAATAATAGAGCGGGAGTGTATGTTTTAATTCGTCGGAACGGAAGGAAAATTGCAATGATAATAATATTATAATTTAATAAAAATAATAATAATAATAACATCGCGTCTAAAACGTTACAAACGCTTTCAAATGTTGTTTTTGGCACACGACGATGCACATCTACGCAGTGTGTATCATGCACACACACACACACACACACACACACACACACTATCTGGGCTCGGGGCCCAATTCGGCCGTCAATTCGAAGTGTATAATATACTATTATGTACGACAACACAATGGTTTAATATGCTATATTATTATGCTTGCGTGTCTCGGCAGTCGGCGACACAATGTACGAATGTCGACCCGGTGGCGGCGATAATGCGGTTAGAAATCGTC
>NW_021779596.1:0-792 GCF_005508785.2 Acyrthosiphon pisum | reverse complement strand
AAAAATAAAAATAATCTACCTATGTAAAAAAAAACCATTTTAAAAAATAGATAAGGAAACCAGTCATGGTCATTTCACATTTGCCAATACGGTTATCAATGTATTATTGTATTAAAATTTAAAAATGTTAATGCGGATATTTCAATATTTGTTCTAAAAATAACGTAGTTCCATATCAAATTGGTATTTATGTGGGAGAATGTATTTCCCAGAAAATAAATCACCGGTATTTTTAAATGTTAAAAATTGTATACTTATTGTCTATTTATGTTTGTAATGACTAATAACTAATAAGGTATTATAGTAACTGGCTGATAGGTTTATAAATTATATTACAGTGACTGGTGAATGGTGAGTAATGACTAGTAACTATTTTATAGTTTGTATATTATCAAACTTAGTGAGTTGGTAATAAAATATATTAAATATATATTTAAATATAAAATAATATTAAGAAATAATAAGAAATAACTAATTAGTAAATACTTAATAGTTAGTACTTTAGTAGTTAATATTACAAATTATAATTATTTATAAATCAAGGTAGAATCCTCTAGATTTATCCACTACAGACTTTAAATTAGGTATGGTATATATAATAATATGTATGTAATATGATTATCAACTATCATTATTTATTAGATTGTTTCTACTATATACATTACTTTTTCAGTTCTTTAGAAAAAAAACCATTTTTTTTCATTCAATTTTTCAATTTTTTCAGGAAAAAAACCAGTTTTTTTCGTCAAATCCATTTTCCCGGAAATTTTAAATGAAACCAATTTTTCTCAA
>NW_021779595.1:0-2934 GCF_005508785.2 Acyrthosiphon pisum | reverse complement strand
TTGGATGTTAAAGGGAAACAAGTCCGATTTTTTAAGTATTCACCTTCTTCAAGGCATCTAGTACATGAATCAAATCCAGCATGACCTTTAACTTTCAAAATAAAAGACTTAGCAGGGGAATCCATAGAAAACCCATCTATTTCAACTTTAACTGTTATTCCTTTGGTATCAGTTATACCATTAACTAATAAATGTTTTGCTTCTAAAACAAACTGTTCTAGGAATTTATTAGAATCATGAGGTTTTTGATGGCCCCAATATATTCCAATAGGAAAAACAGAATCATAATATGGACGAATGTAACCTAAAATTGGCCACAATTGGCTGGAGCTACTTTTCGAGATAGGCAATCCATCAATTCCAACAACTACCTTTAGTACATCAACATTACAAATGGAATATTTCAAAAAATGTTGTTGAATGGCTGAAGTCAATCCAAAATGAAAATATAAGCCAGGATCTATAGTGGTTAAATTATTTGTTTCTTTAAGTTTTCTAGTATTTAGTAATTTCCTAGAATCTTTTGGAAGTGTTTCTAAACCAGGTACTTGTCTTAAAATAGGTAATAAGCCATTTAATGCATTATGTGGAATGTTGAATTTTATAGCCCAATTAGCTAGGTTACTTTTTACATTATCGCATAAAAATATGTTTCTTATATCGTCTTGCGTTTCATTGATGTTCTCAGTTTGTGAATGCTAAAAAGTATATGAAAAATATTTATATAAACCTATAAATCAATTTGTTGAATTAATTATACATTTTTTTAATTCGTTTACTTCTAAAGAATTGTTCGAAATTTCATTATTATAATGTGCATCAATAAATAAATCCGAATATGGAATAGAATCATTTAAATCAGGGCTTAAATCAATATTGGAACTTTCTATTTCAATTGGAAAATTGGTAGCATTTGAATCACAGTCAAGTAAAAAATCTATTTCTTCTTTTACCCTTCGACGCTTTGTTCTTTTGCTTGTCATAGCTATAAATGTATAAGCAACTACGTTTTCATATAATTCATATAATTTATATAATAATATTATATATACCTACTATATTATTATGTAGTATGTACCCAGATACTATAGATATAATAATAAGAGTCTAGGTAAGTAAGTTATAAATATTTTACTTATTCAATATAATTTAAAGTTAGTATAAAACTAGTGATATAATAAGAATGTCAATAATATTTATAGTGCAACTGCATGCATTTAGAGCTAATATAAAATTATATCATACGCCTACCAACTGGCTTCTAATAATTTTACATTTTTATACCTCATCAATAATGCAAAATTTTCGTTTTATATAATGGGTATAGTTAATAACTTATACCTACCTAATAATGTAATAAATATATTATATAGGAATATTGTAGGAATACAAGGTAATACACTCATAATATTCCTAATATTTAGTTTAAGCTTAACACCTAACTAATAAAATATATAGGTAGGTACCTACCTACCTACATCATGGCATGCTTAATAAAACTCTTATTTATTAGTTTTAATAGGTACCTACACAATATATTTATGCTAGCAAATTCTGAGGCAAATTCTAAAAAGTTAATAATAAAGAAATAGTTATTCAAACTTAGAATGATTATTATAATGTAATATCAAATATATTATATTATTATAATATGCTATAGGTTAGTACCATTATAGAAAACTATTAAATAGATAAATAAAATAGGACAAATAATAACCCAAGAATGCTAGATAGGCAAGTACATAACAATATAATATGGTAATTATTGTAATATAATATTACCTTTTTATGGTTGATACTTGATGAAGTGAGTATAATGACGTCTGGTACTTTGGTGAGTGCGCAGAGGATGATACGAATTTTGAAATTTGAAAACAAAATGTTCGCACTTCACTATACTTGGTCACATGGAAATTTAAAAACATTTGACACAAATCGCGCAATTCATTGACAAAGACAAATAAAATAAGGTTATGTTAATAAATAATAATATATTATACTGGAACAAACGCGCGCGGTAGAATAACAATAGCGATAATATGTAATAATAATATTAACATGGATTGCTCACTAGCCCGTATTTACGCGGCGCGAAAATTATTTATAATCAATGGTAATAACAATAACATGCTGGCGCGTGATCGACAACCCAAATGCGCGACTTGCGGTTATATTTTCATCTAACTATCCATCCAGCAGAACCATTATATTATTTATTATCAAATATTATGATTATGTATAAAAATAATATATTATATTATATGATGTTTTATTTTTTTATTATACAAATAATATCGTGGAAGCTGTGGCCATTGGTCTAACAGATACTTAAATTAATAAATATAATACATTATAAAACATACTTAACCTAATATTAATTATAGATCATATGATATTTTGTTATATAAGGTGGTTTTTATAAAAAAATATTATAAGATATTGAATAGCAATAGGGTCTGGACTGAGAATTTCGTGTATAGATGTATGGAGCGGAGGAATTTTGTTGCGTACCTACCTACCCTAGTACCTATATCTATATGTGTACATTGTACAATATCTATATGTATCCGTATATAAGTATATTACAATTAAAAACACAAGATTGAAATATAATTATCGAGGTATACGATGATACAATATCGTATCTTTCTTAGCGTAGATTACATAATTGCGCGAATATTCTTGCTGCGATATTGTATTGTCGTACCTACTTATACATAGATAGGTAACTAACAATTTTTAAAAAAGAACACGTAAAATTTTTAGTGACCCATGTTCAATAATAAAAATTATAATACGAACCTGAACGATTTATAGTTTTATTAATTTATTTGTTAATAAAAATATGAAATTCATAATAATATTGTCAAAGATTTTATTTAAAATATCAAATATTGTATTGCATTTCTCTTGAAAGGTAAAAATAATTTTTTG
>NW_021779594.1:0-881 GCF_005508785.2 Acyrthosiphon pisum | reverse complement strand
CATCAGGGGCGTCATTTCACATTTTTTCATCGGATGCAAAACCAATATTGAAAATCTAAAGTAATACCAGTCACTCGAGTCATCCAATGAATTTTTTTCAACACACTTTTAGTGTAAATGTAGATAATTTTATAGAAATTATAAAAAAACAAATAACAATAATTTTGTTAACAAAAATGTTTTTTAGTTTGTTTTAACACATTATTATATGGATCACCACAGCTATATATAAAGCTTCATATAAAAATATCTATAAACCAAATAATATATAATTAATAAGTAATGTACCTATATTTAAATATAATTTAATAAATTACAATTTACAATAAAGGAAATCTTCTAGATTTTAATTTAGCGAAACGATCAACTGCTTCATTAAGATCTAGTGTATCAGCTTCTTCTTTTTCAGTTGCAATAACCATTAAATCACTTAACTTGTTACCTTCCATAGTTAAGCGCAAATAACTTTTCACTCTTTTCAATGTCGAAAAAAAGCGTTCATTGGAAGCAGTTCTAACAGGCAGTGTTAAAATTATTGTTATAGAACTATGAATAAACTATTGGTGATCCACAAAATATTGTGACAAATCAAAAAAAAATACAAAATTATTGTTATTTGTTTTTTACTATAATTTTATGAAAATATAATCTCCACAAAAAGTGTGTTAAAAAAAATCATGGGATGCATTTGCATACCCTTGCATCCCACAAATGACGCCACTGACCTACATCATGTTATAATATTTTAAACGGTGTGACCTGATGTGGTTTAATACTTTAGTGAATATAATAATGACCTACAGCAAATTCGAATGGTATCGAATCTACTTGCCTATAGGTAATACCTATATAACATGGTATAATACTATATAGTTGATGAG
>NW_021779593.1:0-1021 GCF_005508785.2 Acyrthosiphon pisum | reverse complement strand
ATATACATGGTATATTACATGATTAACTGAAGTTAATTAATCATGGGATATTAGTATTAGCACAGAATATAACATTACTCTATGTCTGGTATCGTGAAATAATGTAAAATATATAATATATTTGTATAATAAACTATCAAAAAGTATTTTTTTTAATTTTTTTATTCTATGTCAACCATGATTAACAAAATAAGCAAGAGAAAAGAGAGATATTGACTGCTATGGGTGTATTATTATAACAAAACACAAATTGGCTGTTTCAGAAATTATGTTTATTAATTATTTTAGTTTGATGTGTACATTTTACTTATTACTTATAAGTTAAATACAATTTTTTACTTTTATTGGTTTTGTTTTTTTAATAACCTGAATAAATATAATATTATAATGTCTTTGTGTGCAATAAAAGCAGTGGCGGATATCCTATACTCAAGGTGTATCGGTCGATACACCTTATAATTGGGTGGGTGGTCAATGGCCATGGACCATGGTGGGTATAGTGGGTAGGTAGGTACCTAATGACCTTAACTGAATAAGAAAAATGTATTTAATATACCAACCGATGGCTACCTTATACTGCATTCATAGTGTAAGTATTAAGACAGTAGGTAAGTAATAAGTGCCCAACATCAAACAAGTTTAGTAAAGTGAAATGCTATTGGCATGGTTAAGATATAGGTACGTATTATAGTAGATACAAGTATAAACTACAAGTTAAATTTTAAAACATACAAACATATTATTATTATATTACAATATATAATATTCTCTGGTCTGCGGCGATACCCTATGGTAAGTATAAATAGGTATACGACGACGTAATTTGTCCGACTGTGAGTGGCCTGTTAATTGGTATAATATAGTTATGCGGAATTTTCAATAAAAATTTATTTTTGTAAACAGAATTATACTCAAATAATTTTTCCCCTACCGAGTATAACTGTCACAACGGCTAACAATAAATTGTCGATTAGTTAATAATAGTAGCTATCCAGTAATGGCTATTGAGTACCTAGGTATT
>NW_021779592.1:0-1194 GCF_005508785.2 Acyrthosiphon pisum | reverse complement strand
AGTCGATCGTACGACACAGCCAGGCCAGGTAGGCAATCCGAGGATCGCAGACGACGCCCCGGGCGTGTATGCCCGGTTCTGGAGTGTGTGTGTTGAAAACGGAAATTCGGATTCTGAGTTTGAGTGTCTAGCTATTAGTCATCTCGGGAGAAAGTCGATTCCCGAACGGACAATCCGCCTGCGGCGAATCGGATGCAGTGGGGGTCTGAGTCGCTCGTATGCAAGTAGCTAGTCAGGTAGGCAATCCGACTACGTCGGATCGCAGACCCCCCGGGCGTGTATGTCCGGTTCTCGTATGTGTTTAAATCGGAAATTCGGATTCTGAGTGTGAGTGTCTAGCTATCAGTCATCTTGGGTGAAAGTCGATTCCCGAACGGATAATTCGTCTGCGGCGGATCGGATGCAGTGGGAGTGTAAGTCGCTCGTATGCAAGTAGCTAGTCAGGTAGGCAATCCGACTACGTCGGATCGCAGACCATGCACCGGGCGTGTATGTCCGGTTCTTGAGTGTGTATGTTGAAATAGGAAATTCGGATTCTGAGTGTGAGTATCTAGCTATCAGTCATCTTGGGTGAAAGTCGATTCCCGAACGGATAATTCGTCTGCGGCGGATCGGATGCAGTGGGAGTGTAAGTCGCTCGTATGCAAGTAGCTAGTCAGGTAGGCAATCCGACTACGTCGGATCGCAGACCATGCACCGGGCGTGTATGTCCGGTTCTTGAGTGTGTATGTTAAAATCGGAAATTCGGATTCTGAGTTTGAGTGTCTAGCTATCAGTCATTTCGGGTGAAAATCGATTCCCGAACGGACATACGCCTACAGCGAAAAGTACTCGAAATGTAATAAAACTTATTTAAGTATACAACTTTATGCTTCGTTAAGTATAAATATTTTTAAGTAAACATACTTTACCCATAATAGTTATTAACGAATAAAGTAAGTGGTAACTATTCCAAAATATAAAAATGAATAATAACTGGAACTGTTGTTAAAGCACTGGGCTTTCGGTTACTTAAGTACAAATGTAATAAAGTAATAATTAAACCAAAAAGTACAGTTGTATATTTAATGTCAATTGTTTAATAAACTATATTGTAAGCATATTTGTCAAACAGATATTAATTAAAACAATAGGAGCGCAGTTTAAAATATGTTTAGTCATAGCATAAGAATGGTTCTGAAGCAGTGATCAACA
>NW_021779591.1:0-1109 GCF_005508785.2 Acyrthosiphon pisum | reverse complement strand
ACAAACATTAAACTTCGCGTGGTGTTCGACGCATCTGCAGCATCCACGTCAAAATGTTCACTCAACGACCTGTTATACACTGGTCCTAAACTTCAAAGTGATATCACGCAAATACTCCACAGGTGTCGATTGAGACGTTACATGTTCACAGCGGACATCTGCAAAATGTACCGTCAGATTCAAATACACTCTGATGATCGCACTTACCAGCATATTGTATGGCGAAATTCCCCTTCAGACGAGCTTCAAGACTATGAACTCACAACAGTTACTTACGGAGTATCCGCATCACCATACCAGGCTATTCGAGTCCTCCACCAATTGGAACACGACGACGGCCACAAATTCCCATTAGCTCGTAAGATATTGTCCACCCAAACATATGTTGACGACATTGTGTCCGGTGATGATACGGTGTCTGCGCTGCTGCAACGTCAAGCGGACCTCGTCCAGCTTCTGATGCAGGCGGGTTTCGAGTTGAAGAAATGGTCGTCAAACAGTCGTGAGGTCCTACGTCATATTCCACAAGGCGACCACGCAGTTCAACCGTCGTTTGATCCCAAGGACGACATGTCCGTCAAAATATTGGGACTTCATTGGGATCCCGTAACCGATACTTTTAGCTACCATACTTCACCAGTACCATTGACCGTGACGAAGCGGGTGGTGTTGTCAACAATAGCAAAATTGTACGACCCGGTGGGCGCGATAGCCCCAATCATTTTTTGGGCAAAGTCACTCATGCAAACCATCTGGCAGTCTGGTTTGGATTGGGACGATCCGCTACCACCGTCGTTGATGACGTCTTGGGGGAAATTCGCGTCTGAGCTACATCTTGTTTGTGAAATTAAGCTACCTCGACACATAGTGGTTTCGACTCGACTTGTGACACAGTTACTTGGGTTCTGTGATGCATCTGAGAGAGGATACGCAGCAGTGGTGTATCTTCGCACGATTGATGTCAATGGAGACATAAAGGTATATTTTATCACATCAAAATCCAAGGTAGCACCACTTAAACTGGGGAGCCTCGATCGATCTCTGACGATACCACGCCTGGAGCTATGCGGTGCCTTGCTGTTAGCTCAGACGATACAGCGGCTTTGCGA
>NW_021779590.1:0-797 GCF_005508785.2 Acyrthosiphon pisum | reverse complement strand
AAAAACGATTTGAGCGGAGACGGTATGTCAGTCTAGGTATAAAACATAATATTATATTATAGTCTATAGTATTTAAAAAAAAATTGACCTATAATAGGTAACTATAATAAATTCCAAATTAATCATATCATAATATTTATTAAGTACTTATAACGCGTTATACATCAACAAAAAACCGTGGTACTATCATAGATATATAATAGTATACTTTAGAAGTTTCAAGTACCTACGAATAATATTATACAATCACAACAAAATAACTAAAATAGTTATCCTAGGTTTTTAATATGTAATTTCGTCCAAATTTGTACATAAAATGACTATAAAAATAAACTGCGTAAATGTATTTTTTAGATTTTTTGGTAACAGAATTAATTACTTACGTGGAATCTTGTTTTAAATTTTCAATTCTTAGATATAAAAATTGAACATTTTATAAATTTTTAACTACAAAATAATTTTTCAAATTAAAATTTGATCTTTAAATGCTTATAAAAAAAAATTGTGCCTATGTATTTTTAATATTTTTCAACTGATATTGTAACAATATATCAGGAGCTTTGGATTAAATTTATACACTTTTTGGCCCAACAGATAAAACTTTATTGATATTTATAGAAAAAAAAACTAAAAAAATTTAAAACTGAAAATGTCCGTAAACAGGTCAAAAAGAGTCTAAATATTTTCAAAATTGTATGGTGTATAGGAAATGCTAATATAAACATTCAGTGAAATTTTCATGTATCTACAGTTATTCGTTTTTGAATTACAACAAAATAAGGAAATCGCTACATGAG
>NW_021779589.1:0-1259 GCF_005508785.2 Acyrthosiphon pisum | reverse complement strand
TTCAACAATTTTACATGAAAAAAAAAAATGATATGTACATTTTTTTTTGCTCGTCAACTTGACCTTTTATTGTATCTATGAAAGCGGGGCCTGTCCAATTGTGGTGAGAGCGCGGGGCCCGGGGCGTGGGCCCCGCTCGCCCTGCCCTAGGGACGGCCCTGGCATGAGCCCTCACAGGGGCATGTTCAGTGGAGCCCATTATTTTGTTGAAACAAATAAATATACAAATACACTCTAATACGTAAAAAAGAAACAATATTTGGTTTTTGAAAGACAATTTTACTGTGTACTGAACAAATTAATTTTACAATATATTTATTGTAGTTTAAGTACAATGAAAAGTTTTGTTTTTTTTAATTATAAACTGCTCAAAGTGGCCTATTTTTTTTTTTTTACTTGATATTTTTATTATTTTTTTTTTAATTTTGAAGGTTTTTCGAAATATAATAATATAATAAATGGCTCAAAGTGGCCTAATGGGGGGGGGGGACACTAGACAAGAGACAATAAGCAGGGGAAGTGGTACGTGATGGCGAGGTGCTTGCATAAAGCAATAGGGTCTACTGGTCACCTCTATACGTTCTCGCGATACATCCCGCAGGCGGACTAGTGCAGTCGCAAGCGCGTTTGCTCGCGGACGACGACCATCATGACGGCTTGCGAAGTCCCGACCGCGACGCCACGGGAGCGATTAGACGATTTGACGGCGAGCGGCTAGTGCGCGATGTTGTGCTCATCGACAATGTGCAGGTACTGAAGACGACTGATATATGGCGACGGCGACGGAAACCTAAAACATTGAGCGAGCAGAGGCAGCTGTTGGTGCTACGGAATCGGCCGACGACCGGAGACGTGGCTCGACCGATTGCCACTGGGCGAAAACGGGAGAGGATCGTCGGACCGCGTCGCAAAGATCCTGATCCTCTCTGCGTGATTTTCGCCCTGACTACTCGACCTAGTCACTATCCGGTGGTCGTCCTGGAGTCGCGCATCGCCGTACCCTGAAACATTATCAGTTTCCACGAGTCCGGCGATGCTGACCTTCCATGTTCCTAGCTCAGCTGTATCGCCCGCCTGTTGTGTTTTGCAGTCTCCGCCGCCGCCGCCTTTGCAAGTCACCTTTGTGCACCCTGCCATCGTCGTGGTACCATCGGGGCGATATCGTTGCCAGCGCCGGTACAGCTAGCCACCGCCGTCTTCGTCGTCCACCGCTCTTGGTGTGACCGAAGCAGCCGAGTCCGCGCCGAGTCATCTTGATG
>NW_021779588.1:0-718 GCF_005508785.2 Acyrthosiphon pisum | reverse complement strand
TTTTGTTGTAAATTCTAATTCAAAAACGATTAAACGAGTAGATATTGAAATTTTCGATCCAATATTTTGAGTTATTAATAGACATTTTCAAGTTTACATTTTTTAGTTTATTTTCTATAAATATCAATACAAAAAAATTGTTGTGTTAAAGATAAATACCTATTTTCAAAATATTAAAGATACATATTATTATGCTTATTTTTTATAAGCATTTAAAGTTAGTATTTTGACAAGATTTATCAAAATAACGAAAATTTTCAAAATTTTATTATAGTTAAAATTTAATAAAATATTCAATTTTAGATTCTGAGTGGATCGATGAATGTATTGATTTTACAATGATGTGTGTTTTTTTTTTATTTTTTTATTAATTTTTTTATTTTTTTTGTGTCTGTGTACACGATAAGTAGTCTAAATAATGCTACGATTTTCAACTTCAGTATCTTGTTCGATCAGAAAGTGAATATCGTTGGTGCATTGGGGAGGTAAATAAATTTCCCAGTAGTTTTCAAAAGCGCTGGGAAAAACAAAAGAAAAATTAAGGAAAAACGGGAATTTTTACGCAAAATCGATTTTTCACAAAACTGAATTTGGTTTTTGATGTAACTTTAAAAAAATGACCGGAGATACATGAAAATTTGACTGAATGTTTATCTTAGCATCTTCTATACACCATAACATTTTCAAAATATTTTGATTTATTTTGAGCTCTTTACGG
>NW_021779587.1:0-1348 GCF_005508785.2 Acyrthosiphon pisum | reverse complement strand
TTTATTTCTAGTCAGAAAGTGCCATGTAGTAATAATATAGTATTTTTTTTCTTTTTGTGACTCAGCGCGGTGCAGTGGCTGAAATCAGTCACGCGACGTGATTGAGAGTAAGCAACGGCTGCTGCCACTAGTTCTCGGATGGGTGACCATCCGGGTTCGTAGTGTGTAAAAACCTTGCCACACATACATGTGTTCCTAACCGACCTTACCAATCGCCCCAACCCTACTGAACCAACCCTACCAACCTGTAGGCTAATGATATCAGTCGTTGAAGCCTTAAACCTAATAAAAAAAAAATAAAAATAATAGTTATTTTTAAAGCATTTGTATGAGCATTTATTTATGGCTATTTATATTTTTGAGGAGCACATTTTATCAAGCACGTACGTTGTGTGGTATCACCCGTATAGAATGATACACGGTAAAATCTACTAAACGCCTTACCCTCTAAGCTCTAAGCTAATGACTAGGGCTAAGATTTATATGGATTTGTATGTTTTTTTTTTTGCAACTTCTTATTATTACTTTTATTAGTAATGTCCATGAATTAGCAGCTCATAATGAGGTAAATGGTGGTATTTTTTTTTGTATACTTTCGTATATTTTGTATAAAATACATATTTTTCCATATTTTGAATAAATGAATATCATTGCAGTAGTATATATTTGTATGTTCACAGCCAGCTTTTCCACGGTAATTTTTTTTTTTCAAGGGGGAATGTCCCCCTTGGAGACTTTTATTTTACCGTGTAACACATTTCACACTGATTGTCTACAAAATTCTACCTCGTAAAAATATTTACAGTATTTCATTTCTACTCATGTTGGTTACACTGTTTTTTTATCTAAATTTGATAAACAAATTTACAATTATTTTTTTTTAATTTCCAAAGTTGATTATTTTTTTTATTATACTCAGTCATTATCGATTAGCTGTCCGGTCAAGTCGTGTTTCGTTCATCAATTCTCTCATCATCTCATTAAATTGTTTTTTTCCAAGTTATTCTTTAATTTTTTAAAAATGAATTTCCAAAAATGCACAAACGATGTCCAGTCATTGGTCGACCAAATACGATTCAATTCAACACCAGCGTATCCAGAATTCTCTACATTTGTATCTAGGTTACGAACTTTTAAGTCGTTTCCATCGAACACCGGTCAAAATAAGTACAAATTAGCCGAATGTGGATTTTATTATATCAATCTCGACGATGCAGTTCAATGTCATTGGTGTGGAATAATTCTGCATAGTTTTGAAATCGACGATAATTGTTTCATAGAACATACTCGCTTCTCACCAAAATGTTTATATGTATTATTAATGAAAGGAAATCAATTTGTGCAAAAA